>NC_080190.1:166818789-167119750 GCF_030028045.1 Hippopotamus amphibius kiboko
GAATCGGGTCTGTTTTGGCTCAGTCACCAATGCTTAGTGCAGGGTTTGGGCTCCTGCCAAGAGCTCAATCAATGTTTATTAAATGTGGAATGGAGGCAGAGACTCCTCTCTGGAGAACTTCGCATTTTGGCAAATTCTACGATAAAGTTACGTGTTAACACTGCTATTAAAACTCAAATGGTGAATTGAGGAAATGTCTCTAGATGCAAGGTTTTGTTTATCTGAAATTATTCATTTCTTTCTTTTCTCTCTTTTTTTTTTTATGCAAGGGAGAAGCATTCATTTGGTTTTGTCAGGATGGTGTAATAGAAAGAATCAAGTTCTGTTGTTGGAAAAAAAGGTTCAGACCTCATCTTTGTTGTTCATTTGCTGTGTATCATTGTGCAAGTTACTTAAACCACAGCATAGTAACAAATCATCTTGGCTTTCTGTGGGGTTCAAATGAGATCACACAAGGGAAAGTGTTTGGAACTCTGCCAAATCATAGTAAATGCTCTATAAATATCCGTCCCTCTCCCTTAGATACCATCTCAACTCATAGTAAAAACTACATACTAAAGTTTCTCATTGCTTTATGCATATAATAAATGGGTTTCATGCCTTGTTTTTTTACTTGTCTTCACCCAAAACTTGTGAGGTTTGCAGGACAGAGACTGGCGTTCCCAGTTGCACACATTAATAATCACACTGAGATACAAGAGATGACATGCCCTGTCTGAGGCCACACAGTGAGTAGGGATGTTCCTAGGACCCATGTCCAGAGGTGCCATGTCCACTCACTTTCCTCGCCCCACACCTGCTACATTAACAATGTCCACCCACCTTCTTCTGTTCATGCTAACATCTGATACCTTCTCACTGCCCTGGTTTCCTCTTGTGCAAGTGGAAACTGTAAACTTAGCTCTGCAGAATTAGTGGGCAGAGTTAAACAGATAGTGCATGCAATGATGCCAGCACTGTGTCAGGCCCAAGACAAACAGGATCAAACATATTATAACTTCATATAGTTGTAATCGCCCTGTGGCCAATATGTATCAGTGTAGCACCTAGCAGGGGTGTACCTACATAAACATTGACACAGAATTGGGAGAATAATTTTTAAAAGCAGGCTATTCTGGCATATAAATGAAAAAAATCACTCTGAAAACATTTCTCTGCTTCCTCAAATTGAGGAAATTTTAACAAACGATGCTGCAGATTGAAGGAATAATGCAATGCCCTCTGAGGAAGCATTTAGGGAGTTGATGGGTACCCATCACTTGATACAAGACTCTGTTTGTGCCGAATGGTATATGCCTTCAGAAAGCAGGATTTCTCTCCAAAATAGACAATGGAAATGTTTCCACAGTTAACGAGGTGTCGACACATTGGCCAATAATTCAGCCTGAAAACACTGGGCAAACAATTTATGAGCCCCTGCTCAATTCAGAGGCGAGAGGATGCGAGTCCTAGCATAGTGACTGTATTTCTTACCCGCTTTATCCAGAGACAAATCTTGCCCTAGATTAAGGGGTTGTTTCTTTGACGCTCCTACATCCTGATCAGGAAAAACATAAACCCTTCTGTGATGATCTCTGCAATCCAGTGGCTGCTGGAGCGGAAGCAGGCGTGTTTGTCCTGATGCCATAAATATTGGTACCATTATGGAGCAACTCTATTAATATTCACTAGTTCAAAGGGCCCTGGAATTTGATCGAACACTTCAGATGAATGATCATGCAACTTCAGGTCAAGTTGATGATTAGATAATCACTGGAGCTGGATTACAAAGGAGAGATAAAACAGAAGGACAAAAGGGAGGAAGGATGTGCGTACTAGAAAGAGAGAGTGCGTAATAAAGAGAAAAGAAGAGGAGGACAGAAAGAAAAGTAGTTCTCAGTTGTTAAGCATTTCTTATGTACCAAGTTGTCAAGGAGCTCACAAACATTTTCTCATCTAATGTGAAAAATAGAATTGTAATTAGGGACTGTAGTTTTAGGTAGAAGGAGATGGACCAAAGCAGGTTAAATAACTTAACCAAAGTCACCCAACAAGCAATTGGAGGAAGAAGGATTAGACCCCAGGAGGGAGGTGAGGGGGAGGAAAAAGGAGAGGAAGGAGGAACATTGGCTTTGGAGAGGGACTGATAGAAACCACCAGCTTCTTTGTTGGAAAATTAGTGTCTTTTCTATCACAGGCAAATGGGCATAAACAAACAGGCACTTTAATGGTGCCAAGCTTAACTCTCTGCCCCAGCAAGTAAAAATTCCAATTAGAAGTGAGACCAGGCTAGAGATTCACGCTCACTGATAGGGATGGAGAACATCAGCTTGATGCGCCACTTTATTAGTAGGGACCACCGTCTGCAAACTCGAAAGACTGCGCGAGGATGTTACAAGCTGCCACAGCCCTGGGCTTTTCTGCATGCTAGGAAGGAAAACTCCAGGGAGCAGGAACATTCCACCATCCATTTGGTTGAAATAGCTAGGAATATATCAAAAAGTTCTAATTAATCACCCTTTTCTTGGAGTGGGAAAGAAGGGCACTAAATAACGCAATAATACGGGAATCACAGTAGATGCATTTGTTTTCCTAAAAATAAATAAGAATGCAAGGGACAAAGGCAACAGGATTACATAGAAGCTGCTCAGACTTCCTACAGTCCCCAGAGGAAGGACTCTAATAGAAGGAGAAACACTGAAAAGGGACAAGGCACAAATATGCCCCTCGTATGTATTCTTCAAACACTCATGCTGGTCCCTGTTGTAGGCACTGAGAGCAATCTCTGTGCTCAAGGAGCTGTCGTGCAGGTAAGTACGGAGCCAAAATTTCCACCTGGGTGCTCGGACGTCAGAGCTCAAGAATTTTGCTTCCAGACTGCCATTGTTTCTGTTGACCCTAATGCTCAGCCTTGCTTCATCCAAATACTTGCGGTTTTGGCATGTCTGACAGCAGCTTCTTCTAAAACAGAAGAAACACATTTTCAAATACGTCAAGCGTGAATGGGTTTATTCATTCAGTGCGTGTTTACAGAACCCTGGGCCAGTGCGTGTTTACAGAACCCTGGGCCATGGGGCCCCAGCAGTAGACAAAGTCCTTGTCTTCACACACAGGGACTCACAAAAGGACCCGGAAAAAGCCCAAGGGACAGAGGAAAGGAATTGCAAACCTGAAGGACATGCCCTCTGTTCTAGGGTGGAGGCCAAATGGGGCAGGCAGGCTATGTTAGTAGGGTGGCACTGATCATCTTTCCATGGAGGGGCAGTTAATGGATTCACTTGGATGAGAACAAAGGCTGGGGAAGGCCCCCAGTTCACAGCAACAGCATGGCCGTGGCCCCAAAGTTGAAGAGGTGAGTGCATGTAGCTGGAGCCAGACTGTTGCCCTTTATACATTTCTCTCCTAGAGTCCTCACGTCAATTACAGGGGCCGACTTCAGAGATGACACTGAGCAAGGGGCTGATTGGAGTCTACAAGGTTTCTGTGAACACCCGGCAGATCAGTAACCAGGCAATGCTGATGATCGGGAAGAGATTTTAGAAGCTCTGCTCTGTCTGGGCTCCTTGTCGCCTCCAGACCCTAATACCGGATTATTTCACATCAAGCAGCTCTGCCTCAGAGTGCTATGGTCAGGTCACTGTACCAGTTCGGAATTTGGGGGATGCTGCTTCTGTCCTCAGCTGTTTCAGCCTTCCCATCTCCAGCTGCTCCATCTCAATGCCACTCATGCTCCCTTCATCTTCTCTGAGCACCTTGTCTATTCCTGAGTTCCGAACACAGTGCCTGACTCATGGCTGATTTCCAGCACAACTTTGGGAAAGGAAGAAATAAGGAGCATGAACCATGACTCCACTGGCCCAGCCCCCTCCACTCCTCTCACTCCCTATCTCTACCCTCAAGTCTTCATCCTGTAATAGGGAAGAACAAGTCTGACTCCATATTATATCTGTTCCTTTTACTTTAACCTTTGTGCTTTGTTGTCAGTGTTTAGTGCTGGCTCTGCACATTTTCTTAAAAAAAAAAATGTTGCTTATAGCCTGACATATACAAGACAGCCTATTCTCAAGGTTCTGACCTGAAGAGACAATTCACATAGAGATAAAAAGTTGCAGAACAGAGAATAATATTTGTTTTGTTGGAGGTTTAGGGGACCTCACCTACTGTGGACAGCTGCAAGAACAAAGGATTCCGGAGTTTGCAACAACTAACCACTTTGCCTTTAAAAGTGCTTTGCTGGGGCTTCCCTGGTGGCACAGTGGTTAAGAAACCACCTGCCAATGCAGGGGACATGGGTTCGATCTCTGGTCCAGGAAGATCTCACATGCCGCGGAGCAGCAAAGCCCGTGCACCACAACTACTGAGCCTGTGCTCTAGAGCCTGCAAACCACAACTACTGAGCCCATGTGCCACAACTACTGAAGCCAGTGCACCTAGAGTCTGTGCTCTGCAGTAAGAGAAGCCACCATAATGAGAAGCCTGCCCACTGCAATGAAGAGTAACCCCCACTCTCTGCAACTAGAGAAAGTCTGCACGCAGCAGCAAAGACCCAATGCAGCAAATAAAATAATTAAATAAATAAATTTTTTTTAAAAAGTGCTTTGCTGAAATCCTTCATGGACTTCGGGGTTTGGGGGGCACAAGCCACCCATCTCCTTGCACGGCCCTGCAATAAACCTTTCTCTGCTTCAAACTCCGACATAGTTTGTTTGGCCTCACTGTGCAGCAAGCACACAAACTTGCATTCAGCAACAATCCTTCAGAGGCTTCTTTCTGCACCAGGCAGAGAATGAACCCCGGGAAGAAGTAAGCATGGCCAGAACTGGTCCACCATCTGGACCTTTCCCGGGCCCCCTCACACATTCCCTCTCCCTCTGCCTCAGCAGCAGCTGCCACACTAATTAACACATTCCCTTTGTCACAATCATCTTCCAAGTCAAATTCCACCTTCATATATTTTGATCTCTCACCTTAAGAGCTATTCTGAGTTGGCAACTCATTTCCTTGTGCATTTGATGAGCAGGTTAATGGCATCCCTGGGGACTCATTCATTTGTGTCTTTAGAGGAAGCCAGGAAGGAGGTCTTAGCATAGTCACAGGTTCAAGGGGTGAGACTTGGAGCTCAGCCCTCGTGAAGGTCTCATAATACATTGTCAAAGCTCCTTTGCCCAGGAGAGTGGCAGGCTGGCCCTTTTTGTGTCATTGGCTGGAGGTGGTTCAGGAAGGGACTATGGGCTATGGGAGTTGTGGTAGGTTGAATAAAGCCCTGCCCCGCTACATGTCCAGAGACATCCAGGTCCTAATTCCCTCAATCTTCCAAAAAGATGGTCTTGATCCCCAGAACCTGTGAGTATATTACCTTACATGACAAAAGGGACTTTGCAGATGTTATTGAGGTGAGTAAATTATCCTGGATCACAAGAGTTCTTATTACTGGAAGAGGGATGCAGGATAGTCAGGAAGAGAGATTTGAAGATGCTATGCTGCTGGCTTTGAAGATGGAGGAAGAGTCCACAAGTCAAGGAATGAAGTCACTCTCTAGAAACTGGAAGAGACAAGAAAATGAGCTCTCCCCAGAGCCTCCGCAGGAAGGAAACCCTCTCAACACATTGATTTTTAACCCCGTGAGACCCATTTCAGACTTATCTCCAGAACTGTAAGAGAATAAATTTGTCTTGCTTTAAGCCATTAGTTTTGTGATGATGTGTTACAGCAGCAGTAAGGAAACATACAGGAATCTTAATGGAAATATACAGGAATCTTAATGGAAATGCCCACGTACTCCAGCCAGGGGTCTTGATTCATTCATTGACCCTTATGCATTCTTTCATTTGGTACATACTCAGACATGGAGAGAAAATCCTGTGCAAGGCCAGATGTCAGATGCTGGGGAAAATATGATGACTAAAATGTGTTTACTGTTCCACATTGTTCACGATCCTCAAGTGAAATTGACAGGACAACAGCAACACAGGGAAATGTGTGCTCGATGGTTATAGGCCAGCACAGGAGGGGTGCAGCAGAGGGGAGCCTAATTCCATCTAGAAGAATCCAGAAAGGTTCCTGCAAGAGGTAAAACCTGAGTAAGACCCGATAGGATGAACAAGGACCAGTCAGATGTACGAGGAACAAAGGGTATTCAGACAGCAGGGACAATGTGTCCAGGGACACAGAGGCTCCAAAGATCATGGACTTCTTATGGAGACTGGTCACAGGAGTGTAGAGTGCTGGGTGGGTAGGGGATTACAAAGAGGTAGACCAGCTAGACCAGTAGGCAGGGCCCTATCAAAGATGGTCTCGTCCAAAAAACCAAGGGGCTGGAATCTATCAATCCCTCTCTCCGGCTAAAGTGTCCCAGGGTAGAGCCACAATCACTTATGAGAATTCCCAAAAAGAGGTAATGCAAGCAGCTCAACGCAAGCTTGAAATGTTTTCGAAGTCTCTTGTGTTTATTCTTAAAAGGCCATGTCAGTAGATAGCTAGTGGGAAGTTGTTGTATAACAAAGGGAGTTCAACTTGAGGATGGTAGATGCCTTAGAGGACTGGGACGGGGAGGGTGGGGGGGACTCAAGGGTGGGGGGGGGAGTCAAGGGAGGGAGGGAATAAGGGAATATGAGTATAAAAACAGATGATTGAACTTGGTGTGCCCCCCAAAAAATAATAAATAAAAAAATAAAATTAAAAAAAAAAAAGGTCATGTACATTGAGCATCGATTTCTTTAACATTTCTACATTTCTCTTCATTAATATTGGTTTTCCACCAAGATCTTTCAGGAAAAAATTACAGTCCAGTAAGATTTGCCTTCTTTTTCTTAAACCTCATGCACCCAGGCCCACATCATCCACTTGTTGTCCCATTTTGAGAACTACAGCCAGAATGGGGGTTCTGGAGAGTTTTAAGCAGCAAGATGACCCAGTATGAGAAAGTGTGGGACTTCAGAGTTTAGGATATGCCCAAACTGCAATGAGCTGTCACCTCACACCTCTCAGAGTGGCTGTTATCTAAAGGACCACAAATAAAAATGCTGACAAGGATGTGTAGAAAAGGGAACCCTTGTGCACTGTTGGTGGGAATATAAATTGGTGCAGCCACTGTGGAAGACAGTATGGAGGTTTCTCAAAAAACTAAAAATAGACCTACCAAGTGACCCAGCAAGGCCACTCCTGGGGATCTATCCAGAAAAAACAAAAGCACTGATTCAAAAAGATACCTGCACCTCATGTTCATAGCAGAACTATTCACAATTTCCCAGATGTGGCAGCAACCTGAGTGACCAGCAACAGATGCATGGATAAAGAAGCGATGATTAAAAAGGGGGGGATTTAAAAAGGGGGGTTATTATGTGATTATATGAAATCATGCATGTGGAACTTTTGAACATTGTAAAGCACTAGAGAATTTAAAGAATCTTTCATTTAATAAAAAATATTAAAAAAAAATTTAAAGTGTTTAGGATCTGGAACTTCCCTGGTGGTCCAGTGGTTAAGAATCCACCTGCCAATGCAGGGGACATGGGTTCGATCCCTGGTCTGGGAAGATCCCACATGCCTCAGAGCAACTAAGCCCATGCGCCACAACTACTGAGCCTGTGCTCTAGAGCCGGTGAGCCACAACTATTGAGCCTGCGTGCCACAACTACTGAAGCCTGCACATCTAGAGCCTGTGCTTCATAAGAGAAGCCACCGCACTGAGAAGCCTGTGCACCACAACGAAGAGTAGCCCCAGCTCACTGCAACTAGAGAAAGCCTGTGCGCAGCAACGAAGACCCAAAGCAGCCAATAAATAAATAAATTTATAAAAAAATAAAATAAAATAAAAAAATAAAAACTGTGGGATCTGCCATGTCAGAGTCAGAGATGAGAAAGCATACAGCAGGGTGGAAACAGAAAGCAAGGGCTGTACAACATCAAGTACAAGTGTTATTCAGAGCCCAGAAGCTCCACAGAAGAAAGGGAGATGTGACCAAACAAATGCAGATGTGTCCAGGCTGACCTCACTGAACTCCAAATCAGATGGGTCAGATCTCCCCACCCCAGGTGTAATGAATTGAATACTGCCTCCTCCCTCAATTCATGTCTATCTGAGACCTAAGAATGTGGCCTTAATTGGACATTGGGGCTATGCAGACATAATCAAGTTAAGAGAGGTCATACTGAGTTAATGTGGGCTCTAAATCCAATGACCGGTGGCCTTACAGGAAGAGGAGAGGACACACAGATACACACACAGGGAAGAGGCCATGTGGAGACAGAGGCAGGGGTTGCAGTGATGCAGCTACAAGCCAAGGAAAGTGAGGGTGGCTGGGAGGCACCGGACGCTAGGAAGAGGCCAGGAAGCATTCTCCTCTAGAGCCTTTGGAGGGAACATGGCCTAATGACACCTTGATTTCAGACTTCTTACCTGCACAACTGTGAGAGAATACATTCCTGCTGTTTTAAGCCATCCAGTTTGTGGTCATTTGTTATGGTAGCCCTAGGAGCTAATACATTGCACAAGAAGCTAAGTCCTAGCTTCTGGGGAAAGATGTCAGGGTAAGGTTCCAGTTCCTTAAAGACAAACACAGGTGTTTCAGGTTGGTGGCGAGTTCTTTCATTCAACGAATAATCAGTGAGCACCTATGTGTGTCAGGCACCGGATGCTGGGAGATGGGGAGCAGGGCGTGGAGAAAGGTGACGAAGCCATAGCCTGCACTGAGTTCACCACCTTGGGGAGAATTCCTCAAAGTGTGATCCCCAGATCATCTTCATTAGAATCTCCTAGGGCAGTGCTGGTCAAAATGTGGTCCATGGACCTGCAGCATCAGCCTCAAAGCTGGTTAGGTATGCTTCTTCTTGGGCTCCATTCCAGACTCACCAAGTCAGAATCTCAGGGGAAAGGACCCAGGAGTCTGTGTTTTGAAGATGCTGTCCAGGTAATTCTGATGAGTGCTAAGGTTGGAGACCCTCAAGTCTAGTGATGGCAGCTTAATAGCCAAGGGAGGGTAAATCCCAAGATAACAGCAGCCAGATCCTTTCTAGAACCATCCCCTCCCCCTCTAGACAGTGTGGTTTGGATATGGGATCAGAACCTTCTGAGATGATGGGTGAAGACATCAGTGTCAACCACTAAGGGGACAGAGGGAGATAAGAGTGGAAGTGGGAGACTTCTGTTGGGCAGGAGCTTATGCAGTGTGTTCCTCAGCCCTGCCACACCCGGCTCACTCTCTGTTTCCCCCACAATTTACCATTCAGTTCCCTCGGAGTCTTGCAACTGACTTCACCAAGGGAGAACTGCTGACAGCTGCAGTGGATGTTAACGAAGATTACTAGTATTAGTAATCTAGTACTAGCATCACCAGTCTTCCCATCCCCATGTGGGCTACCATCTGTCATTTATCAGGCACCAAATGAAGTCCCTTTGTAGATATGATATCCTTTTGACAACTTTTACAACCACAGAAAGTAGAGTCTATTGTGTCCATTTTACAGAAAAGACTATTAAGGCAAGACGGAGGTGAATTGCCCAAAGTTGTTTACCAAATAAGTGGCAACTACCTTGCACATGCAGTCTTCCTCCCATGCTCTTTCCTTTATCCTGTATTGCTGAAGAATGCAAGGACAGAACAGAGGACAGACATGGAACGCATCAGATCAGTGCTTCTCAATCCTCTGGCTCGGTCATTAAACGCAGATTCTGATTTGGTAGGTAAAGGGTGGAGTCTGAGGTTTGACATTTCTAACAACATGCCAGGTGATGCTGCTGCAGCTGGCCCCTGGCCCACACTTTGAGTAACAATTAGATCGTTTCACACGGACTTCATGTCCACACTGGGCAGACAGGTGGAACTATCTCAGAACTTGGTCAATAACATAGCTAAGGTAACTGGATCCATTCCTCATTTGACTGGGGCGATTTTCAAAACGAAGTTGCCATCAGACCTTGGGAAAGCAACACACATTAAAATGAATCAAGTGCAGAAACTCAGATCTTGTCAATCATCTAGATGCTGTCTGTGTCTCTCTTCCCCATTCTTACCCGTTATAGGTGGTCAAGGCCTTTCCCCGGCAGACACTGCCCCAGCTGGTCCCTGAGCCAATAGTGATCAAAGTATATACAAGATGGCAGTGATCCCCATGCCCAGAATTACTGTGGCTGCTGGCTTTTGCTTGACCCATGGCCCTTTGTGGTATGTCCACACCAAAACATGACCATACAAATATATCCCGAGTTAGTTTCTAAGTTGACTCTGTTCTCTTTGCCTCTTGCCCCTCTGCCCTCTGCTCTCTGCACCTCCCAACACTGGCCTATGCTGTCCGTTGGGAGCCATGATGCTCTTCCTTGCCTTGCTCGGAGCATGGATTCCCAGCTGCCAGCGTCTCCTGGTGCCAGGCTATGTCCATCATGTCAACTATCTACACTGGGGAATCCTCATGCCTCCCTGACACATTGCACCTGGGACCACCCATTCCCTGACCAACCCCATAATAAGCTGAGTGTCCAAAACACGAAGTCTATCCATCCTGGCCTCTCCTGTCTCCCCAGCAACGTGTCCTTAGAGTTACAGCAGTCTTGGTGGTTGATGCCACATCTCAAGGTCTAGTGAAAGAAGACTCTTGGTCCCATCATGGCAGATCAAACGAAAAAAATTAGAAAAAATCCAAACATTGATTCCTTTAATGGATGGAAATAGCTAAGAATCACTCTTAAGCATGAAAGTAGTGATATGATGCACAGTAAAGTCTAAAGGAAGTTAAAATGTTTTTAGATTTAGTTGCTAATGCGATAAGTTCATGTGCAAACAGAGATTATTTGTTGTTTTATAAGATAAAGACATCTAAAGCTAATACCTCTGAATGTGACTGACTACATTCCTTTCAGTAAAATATTAATGTTGTTGGATGAAAAAAGGGAAATAGGAAAGGAATGTTGGTTTTCAACTCTGTAGATACTTCATCTCATATTTGGTTAATTTATGACTAACAGCAAATAGGATCATAGGACGAAGAACTATTGAATGCCAAACTACAAATCTGGAAATTATTTTAAGCTTAGGTAATTCTCACCCCACTCATCCAATTCAATGTCAAAGCCCTTCAGCTCAAGTGCAGTGTCCACATGGTTCTGGCTCCATGGTTTGGCCTCACGAGGATTGAGGGTTTGAGCCTACCCATCACCAGAACTTGGACTCAAGTCCTACCTTGCTACTAGTAAGCTGTATCATCTTATCCAAATCGTGTAACTCCTCTTAGCTTCAGTTTCCTTATCCTAAAAACCAAAATTATCATATCACCAATCTCAAAGGTTATTGTGAGGGTGAAATGAGATTTTTTCAGCAGAAGGACTCCAGACCATGCCCTGAGGCTTTGCTAAGCCCCATCTAAACTATCTTGTTTGGATAATCAAGTCATCTTTTTGGATAATCAAACTTCTTTTTTCAGGCAGTCATAAACCCAGGGACACGCAATGTGGAGTCCTGGATGTGCTGGAGGTGGCAGAGATGTGAAAGGCTCAGGCGGGACTGCGCAGGGCCTGAAATGCAGCCAATGTGAAACCTATGATAATTACTTTTTTTGACATGGATGAGCCACAGCTTGAGTGTGGGAGCTTAAACATCAGAAGGTGTTTGCAGCACCCTGAGAGACATGGCAAAGAGCATTCAGGAAGAGTGAGAACCCATGAGAGGTACAGAGCGTACCTCCTTGTCCAATGGAATTTTGCGTGGACTTCTGTAAGCATGGTTGTGCTTGGACATCTTTTCTTGCTTCCTTTTTTGGCTCTCCCTCTACCTCTTAATCCATTTCTAGCAACTCAGAACCACCTATTCACCCATCCACCCATTCAATCAATGAATGATGACCAAATGTCCACTACTATGAAACGCAGTGTGTGGCAGATGGTGGGGAACATGGACACTGGGCCCTGAGTGCCTGGGTTCAAATCCCACTGCTTCCCGAAGTCGCTGTTTGCATCCTTTTCAGTTGAGCTCCTCTAGGAAACCTTGGCAGATGGGTTCTGCTACCAGCACCCAAGTGTAGTCTAGAGAATCTTCAGCCACACTGGGCCCCTTGCCATTATTGAACATGCCCTACAGGTGTATGTCCCATGTCCCTTACTTTGGGGGATCTCCTCCTGCCTCTTTCACCCACTGAAATTCTCCTTTGCTAAAAGGCCCAGCTTAAAACCCTTCCTCTGTGTCACTGTAGTCCTGATTGAGTCTCCAGTGAAATTTTACCCTCACTGGGTCAGTATCACTCTTGCCACTGGGAGCGATGGGTGCTGTGGGATCCCCTTCTTAACTCACCGCTGATCACATCATTGAAGCCGTAGCACCCCCATCATTTCTTTGAGTCTTTCAGCGGTATTTTTGTACAGCTTTTCACTTGGCCAAGAATAATTTCCTCGTTTCTATGTAGTAGGTGCAGCAAGTCAATAAAGTATAAACCAGGAAGTTCAATAAACATATCTTTATTTTCTATATCTGATCCTCTTTTGCTCTCAGCCTTCATTCCCCTGGGTAGAGCAAACACACACTTCACACACTTAAACTTGCCAATCATGAGTAATTCATCCTCTAATTTTCTAAAGTCTCTGCTATGTAGAAAATTCCTTAGTCTTTCCAAGTTCCCCCTTTTCTCCTGGCCATGATGGGGTCTTGTGGAGAGGAAGCATCGGTGCTTTAGTGGTGACCTGGGTAGAGAGCATTCTGACCCTAGGTTGGAGCCCTGTGTTTCTTGGAGTCCTCAGAGTCTAGTCGGGGAGATCCCTTTCTCTGCTCCTCACCAGGCTAACATTTGCTGCTAAAATCTGGACTGGGGACATATAGGACAATGAGGAGACTTTCTGTCATTCGCTGTCCTCTCCTCCCCTCTGTTCGGTTAGGCCCATCTCAACTCTGCTTCTCAACGTTGGGCTCAGGACATCAGCCGGCAGCCTGAGCTCTCAGCAGGACGGCCTCATCTGGGCTCCTAGCCCTTTCCCTCAGCTACTATATGCCTCACCCCGCTGGGAGCCAGCAGACATGTGTGGTCTGTTCTGCAGCAGACAAGGCCCAGGGGACTTGGAAGTGCTCCCCATAACCCTCTCCCAGCCCTTCCTGAATCCATCACTCAGCCCTTGCTGTCCTGTCCAGTTGCGCCGGTGCTGGTGTGGGGCTATCTTATGAGGATCCTTGTCCTAAAGTTCAGATGGACCAGTGGGTCCCAAGACCTCTGAATCCCACTTTCCCTTCAATCTCTCTGTGTTTTCTCTCCTGGTACAGCCATCCTGGACTGAGTTCAAAGAAATGAAGGGTGCTGAGCCCCAGGGTATAAGCAAACCCTTCCTTGACCTACGCACCCCCCCCCCATCCCCTGATACAGGAAGCTTCCCTCACCCTTAGGGTTAACAGATACAATTTAACTGGGTGTGCAATATTTTTCTTTCTGCATCTGACTACCTTACCCACCCTTCTGTGGGTGCTGGGGTGAGTGGGGGACTTCTCCTAGTCCTATAGTTCTTCTTTCCTGACTTTGTTCTAGGCAGTATCCTTCTCGTCCCACAAGGCACTAAACTTCATACCTTAATGGTAGACATGATACAGGGAGAGAAACCAACTTCCTGAAAAGGTCAGGCACTGCTGGAGGTAATTACAATAAATACCCTTGTGTAAGTATCCAGTAATACAGTAAATACACAAAGAGCCTTGTGATACAACATGTGAAAGCTAACAGGTGGTTAATCTAAAGCTAACTCTTTGGAATCAGACACATCCAAATTCCATTCTCAGCCAAATGTACTCTTTTGTCTGAGCCTCAATTTTCTCATCTAAAGTGGAGATTATAATAGCATTTATCTAGTAAGACTGCCACAGGAACTATATATATATGTGTATATATATGAAGGAGACATTGCATAGTAGGTGATCAATAAATGCTTTTAAATGAATTAACCTTGCTAAGGACTCTGGAGTCTGTCCCAGCCATGTTAATGGGGGTATTGTGACTTAGCTGAAGTTTCTGTAGACTAAAGAAGGCTCCCCTTCAGCTATTTCCTTGAGTGAAACTTTCCATGAGCTACACAAAGGAAAAGGAAAAGATGTGCGCTGACCACACATTATACATGGGGCATGCTATGCGCATCGCTTTGTTTTATCCTCACAGGATAAGCAATGTTACTCCACTTTACAGAAGGGAAAACCAAGGCTCAAGGAAGGGCAGCTGGGTGGCTCCCAAGCTTTCACACTCCCAACGGTGCGCCAGAAGGGCAGCCTCAGGGCCTCCTCCCTGTGACAAAAGCTTACAGAAGTGATGAAATGCAAAACAGGTGAACCGGCAGAGCAATTCAACCGCTGCCTTTGCTAAAAACATCTAAGATTAGCTGGTTGAGAAGCCACAAGTTTGCAGAAGAACTGGCACAAATTGAGAAACACCAAAAATTCAATGCTCACCCAAAGTCATCATTCTCTGCCTGTGGGTCACGTGGAGCTGCTCTCTGCCCTGTACTGTCTCCTCTTTAAGCCCATCCATACATCATCTTTGTGCAACTGTTTCCATGGTGCCTTCAACCTGGGCACTTTTTTTTTTTTAATTTATCAAAGTGAGATCATGTCCCCTTAGCTCTAAATCGAGGACAAAAGTCCTCCTGTAAGTTTGTCTCCTCTACTGGCCCTGAAAATCCAATGTAATCATAGTAGTACTAAGAGCCAACACTTGAATAGCTTTTACCATGTGCCAGGCATTGTTATGAGCCTATATAATAACTCAAGAAACCAGCAGGTCACAATGGGAGACCCTATCATCATCCTCATTTTACAGATGAGGAAAGAGAGGCACAGAGAGGTTAAGTAATTTGCCCAAGATCACCCAGTTAGTAAGGGGTGGAGCTAGGAATTGAACCCTGGGAGTCTGATCCCAGCTTTGTGCCCTGGAGGGGGTGAGAGGGCTCCCTTGGAAGCTTCTGGGACGGGGTTTGTGGGCAGTTTAGAGTTAGACCTCAGCCAGTCTCCTCCCATTAGTGAGGAATTTCACTTGTAGAGCCATCATCTAGTCACTACCAGTGCAGGCTTACTAGCTCAGGGCCTTGGAAATCTTGCTATATTATATGAATGCATTTAAAATGGCTTTCCATTACTCTTAGAATCAAACTTTAGCTGCTGCCCATTGCCTTGGATACTTTGAAGGATCCCTCGCCTCCAAACTTTCCTTTCTGCGGATTCTCCCGCCTTGCACTTAACAATTATGCCGGGAACTCACATCATTCCATCATTTGAATGTTCCCTTGAGAGGGAGAGTTTGTACCTGCTGCACCTTCTCCCTAAAATGCTCCTCTCACTGGCTCTGTCTCAGCCTGTAGATGTGCACAGAGCTTCCCCTAAGAGGCCTCCCCTCCCCCCCCAGTACCTGAAGCCCTCCACACCTCCCCCATCACCCTCACTTTACCTCATCATCCTACTTATTGCTGCAGTCCCAAGCTAGTGCTGCCACCCTCACCCACAAGTTGTGTCCTCGGGGTTCACACAAGCCTGTCTGGATAAAACCTGCATTTTAAGCTTGTTTAGTCACTGCTGTTTGGGCTCTGGACCTCCAGGGGTCAAGTTCACACACTGGACTGTCCCAGCTTCCAGACTGCCTGGGCCTCCATTTCCCCTTCCCACTATAATCCACACCTATATCCTCTCTGTGTCTTTTGGGACTGTTCGTTGGGACCCTTTCCAATTATTAGTTTTATGATTTTTAGTTTGGTTGGGCTGGCCAGATATACGGCTGAGTGTGTGGTGCGGTTGCTGGGACCTTGGGGAGGATATTATAACCCTGGAATAACTAACCCTCTTAGAAAACCTTCTCCTCCTTCCAGATGGTGCTTTGAATTCACATTGCAATGAACAGATTTCCTTTCCACAATGGGACCTTATTGGGGACCTGAGATCTGTTAACAGAGGGGGACCTGGTGACTGTGATTGCCCTGGGCTGTCAGTGATGTTCAGCTGATGAGATCCCAGCGCTGCTCTAGGGACAGCCAGCTGTGTGGAAGTCAAGAGACCCAGGTGTGATTCCTGCCTTTACTTCTTCAGCTGCTTCATAGAGGTATGAACTTGGACAAGTTGCTTGATATTCTCAAACTTCTATTTAATCTTGTGAAGAACAAACCAGAATAATAATATGTATCTTACAGCATTTCACTGGAAAAATGTACATTATTGGACCAAGCAGGATGCTTGCACAGTGTACATATTTGACTAAAATTTTCCATGCTGCCTTCTCCTTCTCTGCACACCTCACATCTCACACAGTTCTGTGCCCAGAGTTATCCCTCAATAAGTGTTTGGGGTGGATGAAAGGAAAGAAAGATATTGTTTTCTCATCACCAGGTCTGTTCGCAGGGATTCGGGGGTCTCCAATTGGAGAGATGTTCAGAACACCTCATCAGGACTGGATAGTCCAGAATAGACTTGCACTCCCCAGATGAGGTTTCCAGAATGAATGGAAGGTGGGTGGAGCTGTACAAGGGTGAGGCAACGTCTGTTATTTGAATTTAAAAAGACAAGTAAACACTTAGTTCACACTGCAAATAAAACCAGAGGCATTTCCTCATCAGCAACCTTCATGTTCTGAAAGACATCCCACAAAGCACCTGGGAGACCTTCCCCAATCAGGTCCAACGTAGAAATCTCTCTGCGTGGACCACTTTTGTTTCCTCCCTATCACGGTACCAGAATGGAAATCAGGCATCAAATCTGAAACTCAGCTAGGAGCATCCGCACTGGGAGACACTGGTGTCCAGGATGACAGTGTAAAGTCTGGGGCTTCATGAAGAGGGTGGGATTTCCCAGGCGCAGTTGTGGGGATTTCTGTTCCTCATCAGTTCTCAGATGAAATGTTGCACAATTCAGCTGTGTTCTCTGAAAAGAGCTCCCAGGAGGGCAGTCTGGAGAATGGGTGGAGACCCACATTTCTACAAAACCACAGGGGAATGTCAGGGTCATGGGATCAGGTCTTCTTCACCTAAAAGTCAGAAGGGTTGTCTCAATAATATCAAAGAAATCAAGTAGGAAATGCTTATTTTCTGTCCATACCTACCTTCTCTTTGTATGCCTTTCAAGGAAAAATCAAATAGAGTTTGGTCTAGATAATATCATCTTCATCATTATAGGGATTAAAATATCACAATGATATATCTAGGCTGAGTCCTAATAACTGAGGAAGAAACATCCAGACAGAGAAGGCAGACTGAGGGCATTAGGAGGCTAAGACTATCCCAGGCAGATAGTACAGAATGAGCTAAGGCATGCTGTTCGTCTAACTCTCTCTCTGTTTTTGGTTACTTACTTTTTTCCCCAGTTTATTTGCTCTTTTGTTTGCCCATGTCTTTCAATCTCTGCTTCATCTATTTAACCCATTTTCTTTAAACTAATATGTTTCTGTGTTGATACTTAATTCTTTGGACTCCAACTTATTTCTGGTTAGTGGATGCTGTACTTACAGTACATTACTTTCAGTCACTTATTCATTCATTCATTCCTTTATTCAGCAAGACATTAGTGTCTGCTACATGTTACCTGTGAGGCACTGTGATAGGTACTTAAGGCAGACGGAAGAATAAGATCTGCTTTATGACCCCAAGAAACTCACAATCTAGTCGAGGAAGCTGACCTGGATCAGCTAACTGATTTATGTGAGCCAGCAGAGCAGTCATTCATTTATTCATGTATTAAGTGAATACTATATTATATCAACAACTATATATTGAGTTCCTCCTGCATGCTGGGGATTCAATGAATGGACAAGAGTGAAAGTCCTTGCCCCTGTAGAGTTTACAGTCTCTATGTGGAGAAGCTCAGGGGATGACTGGGATCTGGGACGATTCCAAGAGGATAGGTCATGGAGAAATTATGGCTTGTGAAAGAAGATTCTCTTCTCCTTCTTTGCCCACCTTTCTGTAAGCACTCACGTCAATTTCTGGAATGGATATTGGTTACCCATAGCAACGTCTTAAGCAAGCAATAAAGAGTGGAGAAAGCACATGTTCACACCCTAACATAAATTAACCACATGGCCCTCTGAGTGTGCTGATCAGGAACATCAAATGAGGTCTTGGTTAATTAGAAATGCTCTAGGGCTTCATCGTTAGAGTGTTGGTGTTGGAAGAGATCTTTAAAATTTTTATTTTGCCCTAAAATTTTCAAAACGTGTTATTTGCATAAACTAAGTTATTTATAATTTTGGAAGAAGAAAAGTACTTGGATTTTTTTAAAGTTAATACAACCATTCCTTATCCTTTTAGTTATCTTAGAATGGAGTCCAAACTTCTTAACAAGACTTACAAGTGCTTATATGATCTAAGCTCAGTCATCTTTCCATCCTGACCCTTTCCAACACCTTCTTTTGCCCTCATTTTATCAAAAAGCTTTCATATTCCCTGGTAGACTTTGTTCTCTCTTTCTCTTGGGATGTTTCACATGCTCTCCTTTCTTTCTCCCTGTGATGTCCCTTCTTCCCATATCTCTTTCTCCTTCCCAAGTGTCCCCCTATCCTGACTAATGTTAATATTTTCTCCTCAGGCTCATATGAGATTTTGCTTCTCCCAGAAATCTCTCTTGACCATAAACCCACAATGGGTTGGTGCCCTTGCTATGGTTTTAATACCCTCTTATGATTCCCCATCAGAGCTCTAACAATACCTTGTTATAATACTTTATTGAAATACTTCTTTCCCTCACTAGGCCACAAAACCACAGGACTGTGCCTATCTTATTCATAAGTTTATTTCTAGGGCCCATTACAGTAACTGCCAATAAATATTAGTTGAATTAATGAACACATCAGGATTATCAGTGAATATAATTTATACTGAAAATAGTTGCATCAGTCAGCTACTGCTGTATAACAAACTACCCCAGAACTCAATGGCATGAAACTGTAAGTGTTCATTCACACATTCACACTTATGGAGTAGTTGTGGTAGCTCTGCTTCAACCTGCAGATCATGGGTCAATTAGAGCAACTCTCCTCCACGTGTCTGCAATTTGTTTGGGACCAGCAGGTGTCCTAGGACAGGTTTCTCTAATGGTCATGGTAAAAAAGTGCAAGAGGAAAAGCCCAACAGTACAAGGACATTTCAAGCTTTTGTATGTTTTATGTCTATTAACATCCCAGTGTCAAAATAGGTCACATGGCCAAGCCCAACATTAATGGGTAGAAAATATACTCTAACCACAGTGAGTAGATGAAGGGAATAGATAACCTGCTTAACAACAATCCAAGTCATTACAATAATTAGGGATCAATCTATGATCTAGACAACATTTATTCAATAGAAATCCCCTTCCTCATAGGCAATTATTAAGCAAATTTCACTCTTAATGTACTATGCTAGGTTGCATAATCCATAATTAGGAAATAAGTTTGGAACCTGCCATCAGCAGCTTGCATGGAGGATAAAACATATGTACAAATTATTGTTCTATAGGAAAGTATAGTATATCCATACTAAAGACTACATAACATAATTATCATAGTGGAGATATAGACTTTAGCATCAGGCAGAACTGGGTTCTGTCACTTGCTAGACATGTGATTGTGGGTAGCTGTTTAAGTTCTCTGAGCCTCTTCTGCTTTCCCTTTAAAGGGATATGATAATAGCACCTATCTCCTAGGGTGGCCTCAAGATAAAGTGGCACATGGTGTGTGTGATGCTTGGCACAGAGTAACTACTCTGAGCACATTCTTTCTCTCTCATTGCATCCTTCTGCTGTATAATGCTCTTTTTTGTTTTGTTTTTAATATTTATTTAGGCTGTGCCAGGTCTCAGTTGTGGCATGTGGGATCCTCATTGTGGCAGGTGCGCTTCTTAGTTGCATGACCCTGTATGCAACTAAGGAGGATCTAGTTCTCCAACCAGGGATCGAACCTGGGCCCCCTGCATTGGGAATGTGGAGTCTTACCCACTGGACCACCAGGGAAGTCCCTATAATTATCTTGTTAACGTCCAGCTGTAAAGTGAATAACCCAACATATGGTGTCATTGCGGTGTCATTCCCTGCTTTGTTTTATCTTTGTTCTGGGGATAACTTTGACCTGTAGTTCATTGAGATGAAATCCACAAGGAGCAAGACTTCATTTCTTAGAGTCTATCATCTTATACATCTCATTTAGATTGCCTTCCCCCGAGCACATCAACTATCATTTAATGACTTCAAAGAACTTCTAACACATTTCTGTTTGTGTCTTTGTGTGTTCATCTTGCCATCTCTCTACAGATGGTCTCACCTAACACAAACTTTCAATTCTCAGCTTCAAGTATGTGATACCCCAACCTATGTCTAAATCCAGAGATCCATCTCTGTGTGTCAAGTCTGCTGGGACATGATTACGCCCCTCAGACTCATCCATTGAAGGGTAAGGAGGCTGGAGGATTCATCTATAGGATCCTGGCCACCCTTCTGCACTGCACTTGCTCTTGGGCTAAGAAGGGTCCTGCAGCCTCAGAGAAGGCCATGGGTCAGAGAGTATGCAGACTTGAGTTCTGTTGGACGTAGTGCTGAGAAATGAAAACACACCCTTAAATGGGTTTTTCCTTTTTTTCTTTCTCTTTCTCCCTACTTTCTCATTCCTTCTTCCTGGAATAACATTCCAAACTACCTGAACCCAAGTTCTCATCTCAGGCTCTGCTTTTAAGAGAAGTCAAATTAAGACAGATGACACGAAGATATGGTTTTTAATTCATCTCTCAGCTCTATAGTCTCAGTATTGGTTCCATTCCAAGAGGTCGCTTCTCAAGAGCACCTAAAAAATAGTGTGAGTCACTATGATTGGTCCATGCCCATCCTGAGTTGAGTCACGTGGCCAGGGTGTCAGAATATGGTGATTAGTTGAGACTGATTCATGTGCTCACCTAGAGTTGGAGGTTGTGGTCAACTCCAACAAGGTCACATATGCAGATGTGCAGGTTATGTCTCCATGGAAAATAAGAGTTAGATTACTGGAAGGAGAGAGAATAAATGACAGGTAGATTAAAAATCAGATATTCTTTAAGAAAGTCACCAAAGAGTCCCTTCATAGATGGGTACCATGGGAGACTCTAATACTAGAAACGAATAAGGAGACCACAGCATCTTTACCAGGGAAGTGATATTATTGGAGACTAAGGTTTGAAATGACTTTGAAAGTAATTTCATCCAAACTTCTCAAGTATTGAAGATGTTCAGAGAGACATTAAGCCCACTTGCTTACTGTTGTCCAGCCAACAATTGCTAGTTCTGGATCGGGAACCCAAGACTCCAAACTAAGGTGGTTCTGATTATCCATCCCTCCTTTACACTGGCTGCTTCCTCAGTGAGACTGACAGTTCTGAGTTGTAAGGACTGCAGAATTATGCTTCAAAAACACCACATTGTTATAAAAATGATAGACTTGACTTTAAAACAGGTCCTTTTCTGGATTTACTAATCCAGCCCATTAAGTCTAATCTGTGTTCACAAAAAAAAAAAAAAAAAAAAATTGACTTCTGATTTCCCTAGCTTGCAAGACTATATTTGTTTTCATACACAGACTGCCTGGGACAGTCCCTGACCCAGCTCTCAGCAACTGTGCTTTCATGATGATTTAGGAAATAGTAGAGAAAGGAGGATAAAAGGAGGAAAGAACAGATCTGGCTGGAAGCTTTCACAGCAGAAGATTTTTCCTTGCTTTTGAAGGACAGGTCAGCAATGGATTGGCTAGGAAAGAGAGTGTATCGGGGGTGGGGAGACATAAGTAAGAATGTTGGGAGGACATCTGGTTTTGCTGTAAGAACAAAGGAATTGAGCTGAATGAGTAAATAAATCAGGGAAGTCCTGATTAGGGTGAAAATGTAATATAAATATGAATGTCCTCATCAGCATAAAGTGTTGCCTACAGAATGAGGCTATGGGAGTGGGAGGGAGAAGTGGAGTGAAGAAAAGAAGCAGCTAACTTTAAGAGACACTATCAAAGGAACAGAAAAAAAAATAGAATTTGGGCTTATTATTAGAGTTATAAAGGCAACTGACAGAATGCAAAGCACAGCAATAGTACCATCAAATGCTGGGAAGAGAATAAGGTAAGAAGGTGGAAAAAACAATAAATCAAGATTTACAGTTTCAAACATTGTACTTAGGGTAATGAAGGCCAACAACAGAATAAATAAAAGCAGAAATGGTAGGAAAAAGAGGCTGTTTCTGAGTAGTGGCTCTAAGAGTGGGGAGAGGGGAATATTCATTCCATCGTGAGCATTTCTGTATTATTTGAATTGTTAACACGTACACATGTTGCTTTGAGATTTGAAAAATAAACCCAATACTTCAGCAGCTCCCTCATTAGTATGGACTGTGCACCTCTACTGTGCCAGGCACTGTACTGGGACTTGAGAATTCAAAGATAAATAAGACAGAACAAAAGGTTAAGAGTTAGAATGGAGAGATCTTTGGGGAGAAATACAAGACCGACATTAGAGATTTCCCAAAGAGGTAAAACAGGAATTGGCTATTGAAAAATGAACTGCAGGAAGGATACTCCATGCAAACAGACCGGAATATTCAAAATAGTAGAGGCATGGAATGCGACGAAATCTTTGAGCAACTTCGAATTATGCAACATTGCGTGTGCATTTGGTGCTAAATTTTAAGGCTGCAGGGACAAATAAGCCCAAGTCAGGAAGAAACCATTATGCCGCATTAGGGAGTTTGAGCTGTATTCTGTAGAGCAGGGGTTACAAACTCAAATACATAAAATAATAGTTGGGCAGATAATGAAAATAAGAGAAGAAGGGAAAAGACAAAGTGGATGACAGTACGACCCAGTGGGCTTGAGGGGCACCAAATTGCTGCCTTCCAGGTGTTCAAACCCATGTCAGAGATTTTCTAGCTTTTCATTAAAGCTCAGAATCAAGATTTTCTGTGAATTTTAAACTGTTAGCAACTTTATTAGTCAGGCGTTGCTGTGCTGTGCAAACAAAGAGGCCCTGATGTTCAATGCTGTAACCTCCTGACAGTTCATTTCTCACTCCCACCAAGTCCAATATGCGTAGAACATCTCGCTTCTTTTTTGTACTTTTGTCAACAGGATGTCATGGTCTTCCAGGTCATTGAAGCAGAAGAGGAGGAAGTACACCGCCTCTTAGCAACCTTGTCAGCAGATGGTCAGTAGTTGGAATGACTCGCCCTCAAAATATCAATAACTTAAAGGAAGACTAGGAAGTATCACATCACAGAGGGGTATTGGATGAGTACTTAACTGAAGGGGCAACTAATGCAAATTTTATTCTTAAATACCACATGACCCTGTTTATAATGCCTGGTGCTGGCAGAGAGGTGGCAGTGAGAGGAGATCTCTGCCCTAATCAAAGATCAAAGTTTTGCAAAAAATATCACATTTGCATTTGACCAAAAATAATTCCAGGAGTGATGTGAAGAGTTGACCAGAAAGAGTAATGCTGCAGGAAGGGTAGTTTTTGAGATTGCCTTGAGAAGCAATATTGAGGACCTGAAACAGGACAGGAGCAGTAGGAATGGAAGAGAAGAATTAACTCTCTTTACAAACAAATAGGAGGATGCCTACACGTCGTTTCTGTGAATTGCTCAAGGCTGCAAAGTTAATAACCAGCTGTCCAGCACTCCTTTTGTTACATTGGTAGAATGGTAGAAAGGAAAACTGATGGAAACGTAAAATCTTTGACTTTGAGAATTAGGCTTTGGGGAGCTTATCTAATGCAAACACTCAATGCTATCGGATTCTGTTCATAACTGATTTTAAATGTGAACTCCCTCCAAGATATTACTTTCTTCTTAACTTATAAAACCTGCCAATGGGTAAACATCAAACAGATAATGTATTCATTTTTTTTAACCTTGATTTAGACTCTTTTCCTATTACCTTCTGGGAAAGCCTCCGCTTAAGAAAGACATGTTTTTTATCTTTCTCACCTCTGAACGTGTCCTAGTGCTGGAACAGTAAGCATTCTAATCAGCCTGGCTCCCGACCATCTGTAATGAGATTTCTTCTGGAGGATTCATCTCAGTCTCTAATGCTCAGAAGTAGTTAATCCACTTGAGCCTAAAGCAGAAAGAAAATAGAGAAAAGGAAACTGTAGGAAAGAAGGGAGTTTTTGTGTGTGGGAGAGAGGAGATGGAGCAATGCTTTTTTGCCCTAAAGCTTCAGAAAATGAGAACATAATGCATTGGCATAAGAGCATATTTTTAAAAATTAATGTTAAGCAAAAAGTTTTGGTATTAATTATATGGAGACTTTATAGCAGGCCCTGGACTGGTCATGTTGCGTGATCATTTCAGCTCATCTGCCCTATTTCCCCACGCGGTGGTTAACGCTATCCCTATTTTACAAATGAGCAAACCAAGACTCAGAAATGCACCACATCACAATTTAAACCCAAAGTCTGAATTTTTGCTTCTTCCACTAACTTAACAGTAACAGTCTTAATATTTGGATTCAATAAATGTTTATCAATTATTTACCTTGAACCCACAAACCCAAAAGCTGATACAGTTTATTTCATTTAATTCTTCAGATAATCTCACGAGGTCAGTTTTGTTCCAATTATTACAACAAAGGAAATTCAGGTGCAAACTAAGGAGAATGAGGTGCCCAGGCTTGGTTCTGGGTGCCAGTGGAGATACAGGACAGGACTCAACTATCTCAGCAACTGAGACTCTTCATTGTGGCATTTTTCTACTCTCTTTGGGAAAAATCTTCCTGATAATGAGTCTTTCCAGGTTTCCTGGTCTTTCCTGGTCTTTCTGTCTTTGCCTAGAGGACCTGCTGAAAGAAAATATCTGGGAGGAAAATCATTTTGACAGCCATTTGGGGGCATATATGTTATCAGTGTGTATCTTTACAACAGCATGTGGCATATGTTAACACAACATCTGGTATATTAATGTCCTTAAGGCTTATTACCTGGGTGAAAAAGTAAATAGATCTGGGTGTGAAGTTGGTCTCTGGGGCATCTTTGTTATGAGGGTTGAGCAAAAATTTGAAACTTTATGATTCTCATATACAAATGTCCTCGTTGGAACATAATCCACGCAGATTAAACATGCACTGATATAGTCACAAGGCTGAACATACAATTAAAAATATACACAAAAAATGTAAAAAAAGTGGGGAAAAGTGACCTGGAATCAAGAAAAAGTAGTTCTGAGATAATTCAGAGGATGGAATTAGCAGACAAGAATATTGAAACAGCTGTTGAAATTATGCTCATGGAAAGGGTGAACATATGAGTAAATGGGTGGGAATCTTAGCAGAGAAATGAAAATTATAGAAAAGAGCCAAATGGAAAATCCAGAACTGAAAAGTACATTATCAGAAGTGGAAAATTCCCTGGTTGATTATACTGAGATTCTTGTCTACTTATTGCACAAAGTACAGAGAAAAGGGTAATAACATCTCCAATTATCATTATAGATATACATATTTTTTAACTTTAGTACTATCATATTTTGCTTTATAAAGTTTGGACCTTGTTGTTAGATGTCTAACTATGATGGTTAATTTTACATCAACCTGGCTGTACCATGGGATGCACAGGTATTTGATCAAGTATTACTCTGGGTGTTTCTGTGTGCATATTTTTGGATGAGTTTAACATATGAATTGATATACTCAGTAGAGGAGTGGGTGGGCCTTGTCCAGTCGGTTAAAGGCCTGAATAGAACAAAAGGACTGAGACTTCCCTGAATAAGGGGGAATTCTTCCCGCCTGACTGCCTGATCTAATTCTTATTGATCGCAAGAGACATACTTAAACAGAACTGCAGAGACAAGTTAGAACTACAGGTAAAAAAATGTGCCCATATTCTAAGCAATGGAATGTAGACATAGACGTACCACTATTTTTAAAGTGGAATTTAAAGCAAATAGTGTCAATGAGAGTGAAAATGTTCACTTCTTAATAATGAAAATTACAGGAGCAGTATTTGACACAGTGGACACAATATTTCTTGAATGAATAAAAAAATGTAGCGAGAAGATGTAAAAAACCATGATTTTTTTTTAAAATAAATTTATTTATTTATTTCATTGGCTGTGTTGGGTCTTTTTTGCTGTAAGCAGGCTTTCTTTTAGTTGCAGTGAGTGAGGGCTACTCTTCACTGTGGTGCATGGTCTCATCATTGCCATGGCTTCTCTTGTTGTGGAGCACAGGCTCGAGGCACGTGGGCTTCAGTAGTTGCAGCACATGGGCTCAATAGTTGTGGTGCACGGGCTTAGTTGCTCCGCGGCATGTGGGATCTTCCTGGAGCAGGGATCGAACCCATGTCCCCTGCATTGGCAGACGGATTCTTAACCACTGCGCCACCTAGGAAGCCCCAGAACCATGACTTTTTTAATGCTTCCATAAAAAACAGGTCAAGAATACTGAAGAACTGGAAAGTATGTAAATTATGTGAATAATAAAATTAACATAATGTAAAATTTGACACTCAACAAATAGAAACCAACAGATTTTTAAAAAAAAATACACGTTGTCTCTACAAAAATTGACCATATACTCAGTCACAAAAGGAGTCTTGTAGTCGTAAGAAATTCAAATAATTAAGATTATATATACCAGTGTGAAAAAGAATCATCTTTTATTGTGAGAAAGAATCAACTACTAAACTTGTTCAAACACAAAGTATCTGGCCTCGGTCCCTAGAGATTCTGATTTAGTAGACCTGAGGTACAGCTTTTTAATTTACATTTCTCACTTAGCTGATGACAATGGTACCAGTCCCTGGACCATACCTTGATAGCACATTCTCTAACAACAATTTACTCTAAAGGCAGTAGTGAAAATATATATATATATATTTTAAAATATGTTTCTAAAAACTTTTTAAAAGGCTCTCTTTACTTGTGGAATAAAAAAAATCACGATGAATTTCACTCCATAAAAGAGGATACCCAAATGGCCATCAGCAATGAAAATGTGCTTGGTAAATAATTTATTAGAAGCAAGTAAATTCAAATCAAAGGAGATTACACTACCAGAATGGCTAATATAAAAAAAGCCTAACCACAACCAGTATCGTTAAAGATGTGAAATAATGGCAACTCTCCTTTCCCTCTGGAAAACTATTTGGCTGTATCTACTGAAGTCGAACATAGACACAAACTATGACCGAGCATTTCCACTTTAAGATATATACTCAAGAGAAATGCTTACCAATGAGCAACAAAAATACCAGTGCAAGAATATTCATAGCAACTTTTATTTATAATATTAAGAAATGGGAATTTCCATCAATAATAGATAGGATAAATCACTGTATATTCATTGTTCACCAAAAGAAACATTACAGATCAATGAAAATGAATAAATGATATATATGTGCAACAACGTGGGTTAAGACCACAACATACTAGTGGATTAAAGAAGCCAGGTAAAAGGAGTGTGTTCTTTAAGATTCCACCATACCTTTCAAAACGAGGCAAACTAACTTGTGTTGCCAGAAGCCAGGATGGTGGTTATGTTTACAGAGGAGGCAAAAGAGTAATTGAGAGGAGGTACAAGGGCTACTTCTGGGTCTGGTGATGGTCTGGCTCTATTTCCTGATCTGTGTTGTGGTTACAGGCATGTCTCCATTTTTCGAAAATTCATCCACCTTGCATTAATAATTCATGCACTTTTCTGTATGCATGGTATACTTCCATAGGAAAAGAAATGCTAAGGGATGTAGAGGAAGACAAAACCTAAAGGATGTAGAGGAAGAAAATGATAAAGATATGAGCAAAAATTAATGTGAGAAAAACACAAAAAGTATAAAGAAAATTAACAACCAAATGTTGCTTTTTGTAAGAAGGAGGAGGAGGAGGGAAAAAAGGAAAACTTGTAGAAAATCTGCTTAAGAATTTAAAAAAAAATTAAAGAATAAGTTTTGTTCCAAAAATAAAGGAATATTTCTTTTTAAAAAGAATATTTCTTGGTCCTTCCCAGATTGTGCTATAGCTGTATTTATTTGAGACCCATTTTCAAGGGCTTTTAAACTATAGCTAAGTTTTATTTTCATCCTTGTCATTAATCTGAAAGGCAATGGTCTATTGTTTGGGATTCAACATTCTGGATTTGCATAATTAGAAAACACGATGCTCTTTAGAACCTCAAGATGAATATTTCAACAAGTTTGCCTTTTTCAGCATCATTACCAGTTTCAACACTGACGTCATGACAAATACTAATACAAATTCTAAAATCATCACAGATATTTAATTTAACCTGCAATACATTTGCCTCTACTCACCAATAGCTATGCTTTTAGCTCCTGGCTTTCATTTGTAATTTATTAATTCCATCAGCATATACTGAGCTTCCAGTAAATGCTGGCCACAGGTCTAGACCCTATGATGCAGCAGTGCATAAAACAAGACTCCTTCCCTAAAAGAGCTCTAATTCTATGGGGAAAAGACATCAACATACATAAACAATTACATTACCAAGTATTATGTGCCACCATGGAAACTTGTGTGGGGTCATACGGTGGCTCAGAGGAGAAAATAATCCAGTTTGTTTAGAGGATGAGCTGAGTGCTGCAGGAAGAAGCATTAGCATGCTGTCCTCAGCAGATAAATGGTGTGTAGGAAAGCTCGGAGATCATTACAGGAGTGTTCAAAGGACTCCATTTGTGAAGACATGCTAAGACACTCAATTGCAGCCTACAGACAGAGGACAGTCCCAGAGGCTCCTAAATCGATGGGAGAGAAGGTCCAACGTGATTTTGAAAAATAATATTCTGTTCATTCTGCTCTCCAGGCCGTGTGGATGTCTCACCATCACTAGTCTACACCATGAATGTTTTCTGCTTCTCCCTCCTTATGGCCATGCAATGGTCCATGATTAGTCTACTTTTCAACTATTGGGTGCCTGCCAGCATAACAGTCATGCATCCAGGCAACTATTTCTGAACCTCTGACATTGTTTCTCTCTCCACAGTATTTACGTGTTGTCTTATACCTATGCTATTACAAGACCCACCCCACTGAATTATATTCCCATGTTAGCCACCTTTGCTGCACTTTGGGATCTCTGACGATGGTGGGCTACCTTCTTATTTGTAGCCTTAGTGTCCTGAAGAGTTCTAAGTACATAATGAGTGTTTGATCAAAGTTTGTTAAATGTATATGTCAAGAAAATATATGTATAGAGTTCAAGAAAATGGCCTCTCAAGTAACCATAACCAGACAGACAAATTTTTGTATTGTGAAATATCATTCAACAATATTTTTGTTTGATTTTGAGTTCTTTTAAAAATTCAGTGTCTGTCTGTATTGAAAGAAATTCATAAATGCTTTGAAAAGAAAGTCAAGAAAAATTCTATTTGCTGGACACTTAGTAGAAGCTAGCACTACATGAGGAATATTGCGTGCTGTGTGATGGTTAACATTATGTGTCAGCTTGGCTAGGCTACGGGGCCCAGTTGATTGATTAAGCAGCAGTCTAGATGTTGCCAGGAAGGTGTTTCTTAGAGACAATTTACATTGAAATCAGAAGATTTTGAGTAAAGCAGATTACCTTCCATATACTAGATGGGCTTCATTCAATGAGTTGAAGGCCTTAAGAAAAAAGACTGAGGAAAGAATTCTGCCTTCCAACTCAAACCTGCATTGTCAAAAGTATCAACTCTTGCCGGATATTCCAGCCTGCCAGCCTGCCTTGCAAAGTTTGAACTTGTCATTACCCACAATTGTGTGAGCCAGTTCCTTAAAATCTCCCCCACCCATCTCTTCTCTCTTTCTCTCTCTCTTCTGCTTTTCTAGAAAATCTTGATTAATACAATGTGACATCTTTTAACCATCACAACCAACTTATGAGAGCAATATTTTCATTTTTGACACAAAGTCACTGAGGCTCAGAAAGTTTAAGTACCTCACATAGAGAGTGCAGTGGACATTACTACTATTCACCAATACACATTTTTCCCAGGATGACTAATGACTCTGGTTAGCCTGAGACTATCCTGGTTGTTGGATACGAGGCCTCTTCAGTCCCAGGAATCCCTTGCATCAGGTCATCTGGGAAAATTGTAGTTCCTGCCCCTTGGCAAGGCCATGCAACTCACTTTAGCCAGGGCAATGAGAGCAGAAATGGGCTGTGAGTCACTTCCGGGTAGAAGATATTTAACTAAAAGTGTTTAACTCTACAGCTTCCTCTACTGCAGTGGTGATGGTTGATGACTGCATTACACTGGACATGACTACTGAGCCATCCTGGAGGACAACTGCCCAGGAGTAGCTCCACTAATTATTCTGTGATCAGCCACTGAGATTTGGGTGTTGTTACTTCAGACTATGCTGTTCTGCCTTGAAGAGTGTAGTGGAAGCCTCTACAATTTTCCCATAGCTGTTCCATAATCAAGAGAAAGCTGTTTTTGTTCATTTTATGTAGATGTGTTGAGGAAGAAAACACATGTTTTTGCATGCAGAGAGAAAGGAATAAGTAGAAAAACATAGACCATGGAGGTCAGAGAAAGGAAGTCTTGGAGGGAGAGTGTGGTTAGAGGATGTGGTTAAAGAGTGTGGTAAGAGAAGGGAGTGTGCAGAGAGCACGGGCTTACACCAGGGATGCAGGACGCACAGCTCTTTCTCCGGGGGTTTGGGGAAAAGCTGAGAGATAGCGACCCTCTTAGGATCGGGGAGGAGAACTTGCCATAAATACCAATGTGCTCAGATGAGCATTGGAAGGGGAATCCTTGGTTAAAGACTTTAACAAATTATTTTCTTTCTAAAAGTCTAGAAAGTAAAGGTGCAGGCAATGTACTCACTGATATATAACATTTTATGATCGTCAAATATAACCCTGATATCATCACGTATACATCCCCTAGATTTCCTTTATCACCGGAAGGCAAAGGAAAAAGTCTAAAATCAATTCAAAGAGCAAGAACAATAAAAAGACACGAACAACTATGTCAGGGATTTTTAATCAGCAGAATTCACCATGGTAACTGTAAACGGCTATGTAGAGTTCTTGATCTCCTGCTTATCTCATTAACTACAGTATATTTGGATCATAAATGACTTGACTTATAGTTGGCTGGCAACAACAGACAAGGGTAATTCAATAATTATAGACAGTAAATGCTCTTTACTGCTAGTGAGGCAGATGTGAGGCAAAACAATGTGAAGACAACCCAACACCAGCCAAAGTGCTGTGGTTCTTTCACCCTACAGTTGGGAGAAGGTCCATGTCTCTCACAGCTCTCTTCATCTTAATCTGAGAACCCCATCTAAAGGCAGGTGTATTTCACTGTCCCCTTGCTGCCAGGGCTCAAACAGATTTGAGTTTCTTGTGTTGTTTATGCATTCTAACAGCATTCTTTTGTTTGTTTTCATTTTTTTTTTTTTTTTGGTTTTTAAAGTTTTATTTTATGTCAGTATATAGTTGATTAACAATATTCTGTCAGTTTCAGGTGTACAGCAAAATGATTCAGTTATCCATATACACATATCTATTCTTTTCAAATTCTTTTCCCATTTAGGTTATTATAGAATATTGAACAGTCTTCCATGTGTTATACAGTAGGTGCTTGTTGGTTATCTATTTTTTTAATTTTTTAAGCACTTTTTTGGAATATAATTGCTTTACACTCTTGTACCAGTTTTTGAGGTACACCAAAGTCAATCAGCTGTATTTATACACATATCCCCATATCCCCTCCACCCCACGACTCCCTCCCACCCTCCCTGGCCTGGCCCTCTAAAACATCACCCATCATCAAGTTGATCTCCCTTTGTTATACAGCAACTTCCCACTAGCTATCTATTTTACATTTGGGAGTGTATCTATGTCTATGCTCCTCTCTGACTTCAACCCAGCTTTCCCTTCGCCCCTCACCCCCCAACCCAGCCCCGTGTCCTCAGGTCCATTCTCTACATCTGCATCTCCACTCTTGCCCTGTCACTGGGTTCATCAGTACCGTTTCTTCAGATTCCATATATTTGAGTCAGCATACAGTATTTGTTTTTCTCTTTCTGGCTTACTTCGCTCTGTATGACATACTCTAGGTCTATCTACCTCATTACATATAGTTCAATTTCATTCCTTTTTATGTCTGAGTAATATTCCATTGTATATATGTGCCACATCTTCTTTATCCATTCATCTGTTGATGGACATTTAGGTTGCTTCCATGTCCTGGCTATTGTAAGTAATGCTGCAATGAACATTATGGTACATGTTTCTTTTTGGATTATGGTTTTCTCTGGATATATGCCCAGTAGTGGGATTACTGGATTATATGGTAGTTCCATTTTTAGTTTTTTAAGAAACCTCCAAACTGTTTTCCGTAGTGGCTGTACCAGCTTACATTCCCATCAACAGTGCAGGAGAGTTCCCTTGTCTCCACACCATCCCCAACATTTATTGTTTCTAGATTTTTTGATGATGGCTATTCTGACCGAAGTGAGGTGATACCTCATTGTGGCTGTGACTTGCATTTCTCTGATAATTAGCGATGTTGAGCATCTTTTCATGTGTTTGTTGGCCATTTGTATGTCTTCTTTGGAGAAATGTCTATTTAGGTCTTCCGCCCATTTGTGGATTGGGTTATTTGCTTTTTTGGTGTTAAGCTGCATGAGTTGCTTATATATTTTGGAGATTAATCCTTTGTCCACTGCTTTTTTGGCAAGTATTTTCTCCCATTCTGAGGGTTGTCTTCTTGTCTTGTTTATGGTTTCCTTCGCTGTACAAAAGCTTTTAAGCTTCATTAGGTCCATTTGTTTATTCTTGATTTTATTTCCATTATTCTAGGAGGTTGGTCCAAAAGGATCTTGCTTTGATGTATGTCATGGAGTGTTCTGCCTATGTTTTCCTCTAGGAGTTTTATAGTGTCTGGCCTTCCATTTAGGTTTTTAATCCACTTGGAGTTTATTTTTGTGTATGGTGTTAGGAAGTGTTCTAATTTCATTCTTTTACATGTAGCTGCCCAATTTTCCCAGCATCACTTATTGAAGAGGCTGTCTTTTTTCCACTGTATATTCTTGCCTCCTTTCTCAAAGATAAGGTGCCCATATGTGTTTGGGCTTACTTCTGAGTTCTCTATTCTATTCCATTGATCTTCCTTTCTATTTTTGTGCCAGTACCAAACTGTCTTGGTCACAATGGCCTTGTAGTATAGTTTGAAGTCAGGAAGCTTAATTCCACCAACTCCATCTTTCCTTCCCAAGATTGCTTTGGCTATTTGGGGTCTTTTGTATTCCCATACAAATCGTAAGATTTCTTGTTCTAGTTCTGTGAAAATTGCCATTGGCAATTTGATCGGGATTGCACTGAATCTGTAAATTGTTTTGGGTAGTATAGTCATTTTCACGATGTTGATTCTTCCAATCCAAGAACATGGTATATCCCTCCATCTGTTTGTATTGTCTTTGATTTCTTTCATTAGTGTCTTATAGTTTTCTGCATCCAGGTCTTTTGCCTCCTTAGGCAGGTTTATTCCTAGGTATTTTATTCTTTTTGTTGCAATGGTAAATGGGAGAGTTTCCTTACTTTCTCTTTCTGCTCTTTTGTTGTTAGTGTATAGGAATGCAAGATATTTCTGTGCATTATTTTTATATCCTGCTACTTTACTAAACTCATCAATTAGTGCTAGCAGTTTTCTGGTAGAGTCTTCAGGGTTTTCTATGTATAATATGTCATCTGCAAAGAGTGACAATTTTCCTTCTTCTTTTCCAATTTGGATTCCTTTTATCTTATTTTCTTCTCTGATTGCTGTGGCTAACACTTCCAAAACTATATTGAATAATAATAGTGAGAGTGGACACCCTTGTCTTGTTCCTGTTCTTAGAGGGAATGCTTTCAGTTTTTCCCCATTTAGAACGATGCTGGCTTTTGGTTTCTCATATATGGCTTTTATTATGTTGAGATAATTTCCTTCTATGCCCATTTTCTGGAGAGCTTTTATCATAAATGGATGTTGAATTTTGTTAAAAGCTTTTTCCATACCTATTGAGATTATCATATGGTTTTTATCCTTCAATTTGTTGATATGATGTATCACGTTGATTGATTTGCATATATTGAAGAATCCTTGCATTCCAGGGATAAACGCCACTTGATCATGGTGTATGATCTTTTTAATGTGCTGTTGAAGTCTGTTAGCTAGTATTTTATTGAGGATTTTTGCATCTATATTCATCAGTGATATTGGCCTGTAATTTTCCTTTTTTTGTGACATCTTTGCCTGGTTTTGGTATCAGGGTGTTGGTGGCCTCATAGAATGAGTTGGGGAGCGTTCTTCCTTCTGCTGTATTTTGGAAGAGTTTGAGAAGGATAGGTGTTAGCTCTTCTCTAAATGTTTGATCGAATTCATCTGTGAAGCCATCTGGCCCTGGGCTTTTGTGTGTTGGGAGATTTTTAATCACAGTCTCAATTTCTGTACTTGTGATTGGTCTGTTCATATTTTCTATTTCTTCCTGGTTCAGTCTTGGAGGATTGTATTTTTCTAAGAATTTATCCATTTCTTCCAAGTTTTCCAATTTATTGGCATATAGTTGCTTGTAGTAGTCTCTCATGATCTTTTGTATTTCTGTGGTGTCAGTTATTACTTCTCCTCTTTCATTTCTAATTCTGTTGATTTGCATCTTCTCCCTTTTTTTCCTAATAAGTTTGGCTAATGGTTTATCAATTATGTTTATCTTCTTAAAGAACCAGCTTTTAGTTTTATTGATCTTTGCTATTGTTTCCTTCCTTTCTTTTTCATTTATTTCTGACCTGATCTTTATAATTTCTTTCCTTCTGCTCACTTTAGGTTTTTTTTTGTTGTTGTTCTTCTTTCTCTAATTGTTTTAGGTATAAGGTTAGGTTGTTCATTTGATATTTTTCTTGTTTCTTGAGGTAGGACTGTATTGCTATAAACTTCCCTCTTAGAACTGCTTTTGCAGCATCCCATAGGTTTTGGGTTGTTGTGTTTTCATTGTCATTTGTTTCTAGATATTTTTTGATTTTTTCAGTGATTTCTTGGTTGTTTAACAGTGTATTGTTTAGTCTCCATGTGGTTGTATTTTTTACAGTTTTTTTCAGGTAATTGATATCTAGTCTCATGGTGTTGCGGTCAGAGAAAATGCTTGATACGATTTCAATTTTTTTGAATTTACCGAGGCTTGATTTGTGACCCAAGATATGATCTATCCTGGAAAATGTTCTGTGTGCACTGGAGAAGAAGTGTATTCTGTAGTTTTTGGATGGAATGTCCTATAAATATCAACTAAGTCGAGGTGGTCTAATGTGTCATTTAGAGCTTGTGCGTCCTTATTTATTTTCTGTTTGGCTGATCTGTCCATTGTTGTAAGTGGAGTGTTAAAGTCTCCTACTATTATTGTGTTACTGTTGACGTCCCCTTTCATGGCTGTTAGCATTTGCCTTCTGTATTGAGGTACTCCTATGCTGGGTGCATAGATATTTACAATTGTTATATCTTCTTCTTGGATTGATCCCTTGATCATTATGCAGTGTCCTTCTTTGTCTCTTATAATAGTCTTTGCTTTAAAGTCTAATTTGTCTGATACGAGTATTGCTACTCCAGCTTTCTTTTGACTTCCATTTGCATGGAATATCTTTTTCCATCCCCTTCCTTCCAGTTTGTGTGTGTCCCTAGGTCTGAAGTTGGTTTCTTATAGAGAGCATATGTAAGGGTCTTGTTTTTGTATCCATTCAACCAGTTTGTGTCTTTTGCTTGGAGCATTTCATCCATTTACATTTAACATGATTATTGATATGTGTGTTCCTATTACCATTTTCTTAATTGTTTTGGGTTTGTTTTTGTAGGTCTTTTCCTTCTCTTGTGTTTCCTACTTAGAAAAGCTTCTTTAGCAATTGTTGTAAGGCTGGTTTGGTGGTGCTGAATTCTCTTAACTTTTGCTTGTCTGGAAAGCTTTTGATTTCTCTGCCAAATCTGAATGAGATTCTTGCTGGGTAGAGTATTCTTGGCTGTAGGTTTTTATCTTTCCGGACTTTCAGTATATCCTGCCAGTCCCTTCTGGCCTGCAGAGTTTCTGCAGAAAGATCAGCTGTTATCCTTATGGGTTTTCCCTTATATGTTATTTGTTGCTTTTCTCTTGCTGCTTTTAATATTGTTTCTTTGTGTTTAATTGTCATTAGTTTGATTAATATGTGCCTTGGTGTATTTCTCCTTGGGTTTATTCTGTATGGGACTCTCTGTGCTTCTTGGACTTGATGAATTATTTCCTCTTCCATTTGAGGGAAGCTTTCCACTATAACCTCTTCAAATATTTTCTCAGACCCTTTCTTTTTTTCTTCTTCTTCTGGGATGCCTATGATTCAAATGTTGGTGCGCTTAATGTTGTCACCAAGGTTTCTGAGACTGTCTTCCATTCTTTTCATTCTTTTTTCTCTTTTCTGCTCTGTGGCAGTTATTTCCCCCATTCTATCTTCCAACTCATTTATTCGTTCTCCTGCCTAGTTATTCTGCTGTTTATACCATCTAGAGTACTTTTAATTCTGGTTATTTTGTTAAGTATTACTGTTTGTTTGCTCTTTAGTTCTGAGTCCTTATAAACTGTTTCTTGTATATTCTCTATTTTGGTATCAAGATTTTGTATCATCTTTACTATCATTACTCTGAATTCTTTTTCAGGCAATTTTCCTATTTCCTCTTCATTTATTTGGTCTTGTGTATTTTTACCTTGTTCCTCCAACTGTGACATATTATTTTGACATCTCATTTTCCCCCCACTTTGGATGGGCAGGATTGTGTTCCTGTCCCACTGCATGTTCAGCCTGAGGTTTTAAGCACTGGAGTTTGTAGGCTGTTGAGTATAGCTGAGTCTTGTTTTTGAGGTGAGACCCTCTGGGAGACATCATTCTGATGAATAGTCCCTGGGAACTGGGTTTCCCTGTTAGTCCAATGTTTAGGACTCAGAGCTTCCACCTCAGGAGCTCAGGCCTGACCCTAGGCTTGTGAATCAAGATCCCACAAGCCATGTGGAGAAGGAAAAATGAAAACAATTTAAAAAATATTTTTTAAAAAGTAGGAGAACAGCATGACAATAGCAAGATAAAAATACGATAAGAGTAGGAAACTAACAGATGTTTTTGAAAAAATTTTTAAAAATAAATAGGTGGAGAACAGCTGGAAGGTAAAACAACTGCAATAGCCAAAGTGAGGGGGTGGGAAGAAAAGAAAAAGAAAAAGAAAAAAAAAATGCCAGAAAAGGCCCTAGCTGTGGGGGGCGGGGCTTAGACAAGGGGTGGGGGTTAGGCAATGGCAGGGCCTACATTTAGAAAAGGCCCTGGGGGTGGTGGGGAATGGGGCTTAGGCCCAATGAGGCAGAGAGGCCCAGGAATGCCTCTGGTCCTGGGGGCAAAGGACCAGGTCCAGGTACCCAGCAGGCTCCCTGGGCTTGAGTTGGTGGGAGAAATGCTAGTCACCTCCCCTAGTCCTCCACTCTCAGAGGGTTGCTCCCCCTTGGGTTCTCTTCCTCCTCACCCCCTCTCTCCTATTCCCCTAGGCCCCTCACAGCTGCAGGGGGCACTGGAAGGCAGGAGACCAGACTCTGATGCCCAACAGGCTTCCCAGGGCCAACTGGGCTAGGATAACACCTGCGGCATTTCCCCAGATCTCCCAGTCTCATAGGGTCCCTTTCTGCCTCTCTTCCTCTCTCCCATTCTCCTAGGTCCCAAGCAGCTGGAGGGGGCCCTGGAGTGTGAAAGACCAGGTCCGTGAGCCTAGCAGGCTTCCCAGAGCTAGTGGGCAGGGGAAATACCTTCTCTGCCTCCCTTGATCCTCCAATCCCAGAAGGCCCCCTCCCCTGCCCGCCTCTCCTCTTCTCTCCTGCTTCCTTCTACACCCCTAGGACCAGTGAGACCTAGAGGGGCCCCTGGAGGACCGAAGACCAGGCTTGGGGGCACAACAAGCCTCCCGGTGCCAAGTGGGTAGGGAGATTTCCTGCAGCGTCTCCCCTGATCCTCCAGTCCTGCAAGGTCCCCCACTGCTGTTTGCTTCTCTTCCTCTTCTCCTCTCCTCCCTCCCTCCCACACCTGTACGACCCACTCAGCCAGAGAGACCGAGGGACCAGACTCGGGAGATCAGCAGGCCCGCTGGGCCCAAGTGGGCAGGGGAAAGGTCCTCCACAACTCCCCTGGTCCTCTGGTCCTGGAACATCCCACCACCGGTCTGCCTCTCTTCCTCTTCCCCTGCCATGCTCCAATGTCCCTGGGACCAATGCTTCTGGGAGGGGACCCTGGAGAATTGGAGACCAGGCTTCCCAGGCCAGTGGGCAGTGGAAATGCCTTCCACTCCTCCCCCGATCCTCTGTTCCCAGAGGGTCCCTCCCCCTTACCACCTCTCTTCTTTTCCCCCCTACCACTTCCCTCCTGTACTTCTAGGACCAATGGCCAGGAGGAGCCTTGGAAGGTGGAGGACCCACCCAGAAGAAATACCCAGCAGTGCCTCCTCTATTCTTCTGACCTGGAGAGATCCCTTCCCACACCCACTGTCTGCCTCTCTCCCTCCTCTCCTTGTGCCCCTCCCCACCCCCAACGCCTCCAGGATCCTCTTGCAGGAGGGGGCCCAGAGAGTGAAGGACCAGGTCCGGTAGCCCAGTCAGCCTCCCTGGCCAAGAGGGCAGGCGAAACGCCCTCTCACCTCCCCATCCCCCAGTCTCAAAGCCTCCACCCCCACCTGTCCTCCTCTCCACCTCCTCGCCCCTCCTCCCTCCTTCCTACACCCCCAGGACCCAGGCAGCCCAGAGAGGGCCTTGGAGGGTGGAGGACCCCACTGGGGAGCCCAGCAGGCTCCCAAGTCGGGGAGCTCAGCAGGCCTCCTGGCCTCCTGGGTGGGAGAAACCCAGTTGGGGTTTCTGATCTCCCCAGCCCCCAACAGTCCCTCCAGGCAGGAACCTCCCCCCTCACCCAGCCACCCCCCAGGGGCACCAGTCCTATCCGGCTTCCCCTTCCCCACCCCCCTGACTTCCCCCAGGTCCTACCCAGTTGCTCCAGGGTTCCTGTGATCTGCTTGGGCCTCAGGTCCCCCACTGGCCTCCGGACACCTATCTATTTGTGGGGAGATGAAATCTCCACGTCTTCCGCCGCCACCTTGACTCCACTCCTGGATTCGGTTATCTATTTTAAATATAGCAGTGTGTGTATGTTAATTCCATGCTCCTGATTTATCCCTCCCCCTCAACCTTCCCCCTCGCCCCCCAACCATAAGTTCGTTCTCTAAGTCTGTGAGTCTGTTTCTGACTAACAGCATTTTCATTGAACAATTTTCTATAAATGTAGCTGCAGTTTTCACATTATATACTTTAAGGTTGGGGTATGCAGTTATACTCATGTTGAATTCCTGGATGTCAGAGTTGGAAGGGTTCTTTCTGGGTGAGTCACCAGACTCGGAGAGCTGAGTATTGAATATTTTACGTAAAGTCAAGTAAAGGTTTATTCGCCCATACTCGATGCACACACACATGCATGCCAGGAGCTGGAAATGGAAGAGGCGTGTAGCATGTTTTCTACCCAACTGCAAGGCTAGTGCTTTAGTATCCTAACTCAGAACTAGTTCTCTGGGCCAGAAAGAGAGATCCACTGCCTCAATTAGGTGATGCCAAGAAGAAATTTGGAACGCGTAAATAATATTAATGAACACAGTAGAGAGAAGTGCCTTTCAAGCAGAGAGGGGTCATATACGAAACCCCACAGCTGAAAACAGCATGGTTTTCTTAGGAGGCAGAGAATTTTGACTATGTGAGAACTCCGACTACACATTGTAATAACCTGAGAAATTTTCAAATACATGGATGCTGGGCCCATCCTCAGACCTTCCTGCTTTGTTGAGAGGTAGGCTGAGATTCCAGCTTCCTCATACATCTCAAGAGTAAAGACTGAGTATATACATTCCTTATAAAATGAGAAAGAACAGCCATCCCCAAAGTCCCAACTCTGCATAAAACCTTGAAGACCATTTCATCCACTCCTGTGATTTTACAGATAAAGAAGATGAGAACCAAAGGGGATTGATCTCCTCATAAACATACTGAAAAATTTCAGTCAAAGCTGGCATTTTCTGAAAGACATTTTTTGCACTCTCCACCTACAGGATTAAGTACAATAACTTGGGCCCTGTAAGTATTAGCTAATAAGGAATATTTATTGTAGAGCATAAGAATATGTACTCTCATAACTACCCATTTTTAGCCAATATCTATGGTCTAGGTCATCCATGCTTTTCTTGGCCTTGGCTCAACCAGGCTTCTCTTGGAAGCAGTTGTTTTCACTGTGTGTTAGTCAGCTCGGGCTGACATAACAAAATACCACAGACTGAGTGGCTTACAAAACAGACATTTATTTTCTCCCAGTTCAGGCCTGTGTATTTCATAGTGAATACAAGCAAATCTTTCAGGACAGGATTTTAAAAGGAGGCAAGGGTTAACTCCCTCTTGATTATTGATTATGTGCTTTGCCAGTTGTATATGAAGGCCTTCCACTTGATGAATTAGCGTGTGTTTTGCTTAAACACACCTTTGAAGTCTGGCTCATGCTTGATTGGCAGGTAGTGAGATGTGAAATAGACTATACACAACAGATCATTTGGCTTTTCTTTCCTGGGTGATGAAGAGTTTAAAAATAAGGCTTGAGTTATGAAATGCCCCAAGTATTCAATACCAGACTGTTTAAGAAATTAAAGATTCGTAGTAGGCAACACAAAATAGGGAAAGCATTTTGACTTGGGAATAGACAAAACAGATTTCAAATCCTGGCTCCCTCCCTCTCTCCGAAAGAATGTGGAAGTTGCATAAGGCTTCTCTGAGCCTCAGTTTCCTTATCTGCTAATTGAAGTAATAATATTAACTTCATTTGTACTATGAGGGTAACATATATTCACTCAACCCTTACTGAATACCTAACCAGTAACAGCATTTAAAATATTTTAACAGTTAGTATAACATGGGCACTGCCCAATCAGAATGGATGCTGCCCATTAAAAAACAACACATACACACCACTGCTATATAGAATAATCACATACACACTACTGAATATAAAATATATATACACATACACACTGCTATATATAAAATAAATAATCAACAAGGACCTATAGCATAGCCAAGGAACTCTACTCAATACTCTGTAATAACCTATTTGGGGAAAGAATATGAAAAAGAGTAGATATATGTGTATGTATAAGTAAATGCGTACTTTGCTGTACACCTGAAACTGACACAACATTGTAAATCAAATACACTCCAATATAAAAAATAAATTAAAAGAGAAAAATCAAATAAACAAAAAACCCCAAACTCCAAAAAACTACAGGTAAATTTCAGCTGAATACAGCCCTGGCCTGAATGAGTGTGTAAGTATAGGTGCTAGAAACACGGAAATTAATAGGACTGGGTCTGTAGCTTCCACACCTCAAGAGACTCAAAGTACTTGAGAGAACATCAGACATATGACAAAATAAATGCAATCAAGTATTCTAGACGACACTAGAGATGCTGTGTCACGGGTGAAAGTGCCTGGCACAGATCTCGTTACATAGCAGGCACTGTTTCCTTCACCCTGGCCTTGGTAGCGAAATCAGCCTTCTGTATGGTGATATCAAGTATCATTTTATTTAACATAAATGGGGGAAGAGAGGATAATAAGGAGGTGGAAAATACTCACTTAGATTTTGAACAAAAGGAAACCAGTTGAAAAAGCTAAGCCAGTCAAGTCTCCACCTTGCACCATAGTGCATTAGCAGGCTACCCATCATTCACATGTAATTTGCAAACCGTTATCCAAGCACAAGTTGTCTCAATAATCTAAAAATAACAACCTTTTATTAGCAGTGATTCAGGCATAGCACTATTTTATATAGGTCGTCTAATTTAATCTTTCTGAACCCACTGTGAAGGTGCAATTGTCTCTAATTTACCAGGTAAAAACTGAAGGTCAGAGAAGTGAAGGGCATTGGCCAAGGTCATTTGACAGAAGCTCTTGTAACCATTAGAGATGACAGCAGGTTACATCCTGGATACATCCAGTGACCCCTGGAGGCTGTATAATAGGAGGCAGCCTAATCCCTTGCCTTTTTCTCATATCATGAGGCCTTGTTGAATCAAAGAACAAAGACTCTTCAAAAATGGGGCAGTGGAACTTCCCTGGTGGTGCAGTGGTTAAGAATCCGCCTGCCAGTGCAGGGGACATGGGTTCATGCCCTGGTCCAGGAAGATCCCACATGCCTCGGAGCAACAAAGCCTGTGCACCACAACTACTGAGCCCTCGTGTCACAACTACTGAAGCCCACACGCCTAGAGCCCATGCTCCGCCACTGGAGAAGCCACTGCAATGAAGAGTGGCTCCTGCTTGCCTCAACAAGAGTAAGCCCATGTGCATCAACAAAGACCCAATGAGGCCAATAAATAAATAAATAAAAGTAAATAAAATGGCGCAGCATCAGAAAACAGTGGGATCCTAACCTTAAAGAGGAACAGTGTGCTGCTAGGAAAACTTGTGAGGAAATAAATATGTCGTTGTGTCATAAATGATGACAATAATTCCTCCCTGTATGCGAATATGCAGGAAAGGGGTGGGAGAGAGGGAGGGGGAGAGATTTGTTAGAAATGGGAGGATTTTATCATTATACTTGTATGTATAGTGATTTATCATCTGCAGTGTTCCAAGTAATTTTCTGAAAACTTGGATTTCTTGGGTTGAATGTAGCACAGATATACGCCTTTTAAATAAAAGTGCTCCTAAAGGGAATAAAAGGAAAAAGCAGTCTTCGTGGCTGCATGCTCGGACACCAAAATAAGTCCAGAGGCTCTTCGTCTTATGGTCTGCTGTGGAAGTCAGGATGCTGCCTGCCAGGTAGCGATGCAAGAGCATTGCCTCCTGTTAATCTAGATGTAAAACCAAAGTTCCAGGGCCAAGCCAAAGTCCATTGCTATGTGCAGGGCAGAAGACACAAAGAGCCACCCCGAGCTAGAGTCAGTGTAGTAAACAGCAGTGAGAAGAAATAGGGTTTGAAAAATATGTGGGGGAGAATCCAACCAGCTTGGCTGAAGGTGTAGCCTTGCCATCTGAAGTTTCTTGCTGCAGAGGTTTTCTGGTTCAGCTTGTGGGCTTTGTCAAACCTGCTGCCCATCAGCTGATACCAAAGCGGAAACCAGCAGTGCCAGAAGCTCCCATTCCCAGCTGACTCCTCCCTTCATCGAGGTGATGAAATGAGGGGGACACTCTGGCTTGCGGCTGTATTGTATAATATTAAAATTGCACAAGTAGGGATGAATAATCATGAGCGGTTACATCCACACACGTTACGCTATACAATGAGCACCCTCTAAAGCGGTGTGAAGCTACATAGAATAAACATTCCAGCCACAATGAGTCTATTCAAACGAGATAAAAATGAACACCAGCAGATAACGGACTAGCGTTAGGAACAGAGGCCCAGAGGGTGTTTCAGACTTGAGCTTTCTGGCAGCACCTGCAGAAAGGATGATGGGTATAACTGCCAATTAAAGAGAAACTTATCATTATGCCTGGCGAAAGGAAATCGCTTTGATGGAAAAACCACTACATGCCAGGAACTGATTACTTTGTGCAATCATCTCATCAGACCCATATTTTAAAAAAGAAGAAGATGGACCATTTTTCCTAAGTCAGAACAACATTTAAGGAAGAGCTAGATTTGAGAGAAGAGCATGCTGATTGTACTGTCTACCTGCTTCATATCACACAGAAGCTGTCTCTTCACTGGGATGTAACCCAGCCATGACACAAAGACCAGCTTACAAAGGTTAATTCAGTGGTCGTAATTGTTTTAATCTCATGGACTTTCAAAAGACCATCTGTTAATTCACTTAAATATTCATTCAATTTCTAATATTTGTGCAAGGAACACGTGGATGAATAAGAGAGTTTTGCCCTCTGCCCTCAAGGAACCTCGAGTTGAATGAAAGGAGAGACACAGTGAATCAATTAGAGTGGATAAGAAGTGTATGCTTTTCCTCATAATGGCAAAAAGGAAGGAGAAGATGAAGATAGAAAAGGAGAAGGAGAAAGGAAGGAGGGGGAGGGGAAGAGAAAGAGGCAGGGGAAGAAGTTCTGGGGTCCCTCGTTCTCTTAACTTTTCATTTGGATTCCAGCAACAAAGGTACAGGCTCAAGGTCAAAAGTCTATCACAGCATGATTCACTATGTGACTTCAGGTGGGACAAAATTCTTTAATATATTGTCCCTACTTCTCTTGGTTTTGGCAAAAAGCTTTCAGAACTCCTCTCTGTGAACCGATCTTGTGAACAGGAGGTTGTGCCGTGGCTGAAGTAGACCCTGGAATAGATGAGGATGAACTTCAGTTGGAGATGTGCTTGAGACAGAGGGCAGTCTCCCAGCTGGCATTATTTTCCCATCCTACAGCTGCTGCGGAGCGCGGGAGGATCTGTTTCTCAGGGCGGGAGGTAGCAGAGGTCAGAAACAAGTGAACAAACATGACTTGTACAAGAAGAAGACCCAGTTTCCTTCCTGGAACCCGGCAGCTGCATCAGTAATGGCAAAGGGGATGGATAACCAAGATTCATTTGCCACTTGAGAAAGTGCTCACAGAATGGTCAACACACTAGTTTGCTTTTAATAATGGATTAGACGCTAAGTGGAGAATGTAAAGCTCTTGAAGCTGCAAAGAAAATGGTTGACATTCTACCTGCCATGAATTTGAACAGTGTTTTTATCTCCACAATCTCTTTTGGAAAGAGTCCAGAAACAAGATGGAAAGCAGTGAGTTCCTTGGAGCCCTGCAGGGAGATGGGCTGCCCCTCCCTCAGGGCAGCCAGAATGCTCTTGCGTGGTGCCGTGTCTCTGAGCCTACCGCCAGCCACCACCTGCACTGGGAAAAATGGTGCCCGGCTGAATCTTGCATGGACAGAACTGCCTTTTAATCCTTGGTCTGCTCCCTTCTGGCTGTGTGACCTTGAACAAATTACTTGACCTCTCTAAGATGAGTCCAAAATCCATAGTAGCAGTAGCATTGGAAAGAAGAAACTAAAGAAGTGGAAGCAAAGTAATAATAATGTGTAATTAACTGCCTCAAAGTTGGCTTATTGCCTTCCATTTATTAGTTATAATAATCCTTGTACCTAAGATAAACATCTTTAGCTTCATTTATAGAGACAGACTCAGACAGGGTCAAACAGTTGCCCAAGGCAGCATAGAAAGATTGAACTCTAGTTAAAAATATTTTCTCCTTTTCCATCGTCCTTATCTATTGCTCCCGCTTTGGGACTTGGCCCCTGATTGACTATGGAGGGAGTGGGTGAAAAGGGGGAGTGCAGCGTACCTCTCCCGGTCCTGGGGTTAGTGGGGCGATTCTCTAGGGAGACAGGAAGGAGAAATGCAAAGTCCACGCGGGTACCCAGGTGTGTTTTGCTGTCAGATGGATAGCCCTCTGTCCTCCCCTTTATTTCCCTAGCTCATTTCTCCTTTACCATCAGCCTTCCCCAAAAGTTAGCTGTGCTTTTGGTCTCCACTGAACCAGCTCCCACTCTCTGCTCAATGGAATGTAACCTGGTTTGTACATTCATCATGAAAACACTCAGCCTCCCCAATTATTGGAATATCGTTTCCCTTTTGGTTGCCTGAACCACACTGTGCTTTTCTCTTTCTCTCTCTCTGGCTCTCAGACATCACTGCCTGTAACTCATCATCCAGCTGCACGCATTTGATCATCATTCCTAGGGTTTTGTTCTGCACCCTCTCCTCTTCCTCCCTCTTCTCTCTTTGTTTCTCTTCCCTTTTCCTCTCCTCCTCTCTCTTCTGTTCTCTTCTCTGCTCCTCTCCCTCCCCACACTCTCTTACTATCTCATGCACTTCTATGGAGGCAATTATTATTCAGTTATATGCTAATGGATCCAAAACTCTGACTCCTAGTCATGTCTAATTTACTTTTCCAGTGTACGGACACGATGGACCCTCTAAAAGGCAAATCTGACCCTGACTGTCTTTAGCCCCCAAAAGATCACGGCTCCTCATTGTTTAGAATAGAATCAGTCCCTAGGATCTGGACGTGAGTAGCAAAATGGCCATGGACTTCACCACATGCACCCTGGCACCTTGCACTCTAGCCAACTCAGCCACAATGCACATCCAGGTCGTGCACATATACCTTTGCCCTTCAAGTGTGCTGAAACCATCTCTCTCTCTATCTTCATCTGGCTAAAGGTCTTTCAGGTCTCAGCTTTGAGGTCATTTCTTCTTGGAAGACTTCTTCTCCCACCTTCCCCCAAAGCTTGGTTAGGGCCCTACATGTGCTTTCTTAATAATCAGAACACTTATCCCAATGTAAGTACTTGTCTATTGTTTTCCAACCAGGGCAGCTGCACCTGCTTTTATAACAGGGATCATGCATTCCCATCATAGCCTCCCAATGCCTGCCTAGAGTGAGAGGTTGACATCATTTTTTTTTTAATTTAAAAATAAACAGAGGGATTTCCCTGGTGGCGCAGTGGTTAAGAATCCGCCGGGTTCGAGCCCTGGTCCAGAAAGATCCCACATGCCTTGGAGCAACTAAGCCTGTGCGCCACAACGGCTGAAGCCTGTGCTCTAGAACCTGTGAGCCACAACTACTGAGCCAGTGTTCTACAACAAGAGAAGCCACAGCACTGAGAAGTGCGCGCATCACGACGAAGAGTAGCCTCCCCTTGCTGAAACTAGAGAAAGCCTGCGAACAGCAATGAACACTCAACGCAGCCAATAAATAAATAAATAAATAAATGCATAATAAAAAATAAATAAATAGGAAAATAATCAGTAGGTATTGAGGAATGAATTGTGTTCTCCCAAGATTCAGACATCAAAACCCTAACCCCAAATGTGACTGTATTAAAGATAGGGTTTTTAGGGAGGTAATTAAGGTTAAATGAGGTTATAAGGGTGCGGCCTTATTCAATATGACTGGTGTCCTTAGAAGAAGAGGAAGAGATACCAAGACACAGAGAAAAAGGTCATGTGAGACCATGAGAAGGTGGCCAACTGCAAACGGAGGAGAAAGGCCTCAGGAGAGACCAAATCTGGGAACACTTTGATCTTGGACTTTCAGCCTCTGGAATTGTGAGATAAATTTTTAAACCTAATCTGTAGTATTTTTTTAGTGGGAGCTCTGGCAACCCAGTACAGTTAGTAAATGGATATAGAAGTCTGACAATAAGAAAAGGGATCTGACTCAGAGACATGCATCTTGGAGTGACCTGTATTGAGATGAGGACTGGAGCCAAAGACATGGCTGAAATGACCAGGTGATGTGTGTAAATTGAAGTCCTAGGGAATGCTGACAGTTACAGGTAGAGGAGGGAAGCAGGGACCCTTGGAGAAGACTGAGTAGTGGATTCCAAGGTGATAGCAGTGAAACCAAGAGGGTACATGATAGTAGAAGCCAACGGAGGTCATTGTTTGTGGTAGAGGGATGGTCGGTGGCATCTGAAGCCCCAGGAAGGGCACAGAAGCATGTCCTGTAGAAGGGCGATGGGAAGGACATGGCTGCCTCAGGTGGGTGGTTTTAGTGTTCATTCTTTTTCATCATGACAGGCACCTTCATGTCTCCGAGCCTTTGCACGTGCTGTTCTTTACACCTGGAATCTCTCTCTGTGTTCCTTTTCCTAGTGAATTTAAACTCATCTTTTAACATGTGTACATTCAATCCACAAATATCTGTTACCTGTCTATAATGTTATGGACTTTGTTTCAGAATTCACGTAAATGTCATTTCCATCATAAAGCCGATCCCGTGGAAATGGAAAGTCCTCTTTCTCTGTACAGTCGTAGAACTCGGTACACTTCACATTACAGCTTTCAACCCCCAATCCACTGAAATGTGGACAGCCATTTACTCACTGTCTCTGGAATAAACTCTTTTTTGTGGGGCCACACTGCACGGCTTGTGGGATCTTAGTTCCCCAACCAGGGATCGAACCCGGGGCCATGGCAGGGAAAGCACCAAGTCCTAACCACTGGACCGCTAGGGAATTCCTCTCTAGAATAAATTCTTGAGAGTAGGAAATTTCTTTTATTTATCTCTGAATTTTTCTATAGGTTGAATTGTGTTTCCCTGACCTTCATATGTTCAGTACTCAAATGCAACTTTGGAGACAGAATCTTTACAAAAGCAGTCAAGTTCAAGTGAGTTCATTAGGTTGAGCCCTAATCCAATTACAACTGATGTCCTTATAAAGAAAACAATTTGGAGACACACACACACACGCTTCACATGTGATGTGAAGACAGGAGTTATGTTGCCACAAACAATGGAACCACCAGAAACAAGAGGAGGACCTGGAATAGATCCTTCCCTCAAGGTCCTCAGAAGGAAACAACTCTTTTGACACCTTGATTTCAGACTTCCAGCCTCCAGAATTGTGAGGCAATAAATTTCTACAGTTTATCCATACACTTTGTGGTATTTTGTTATGACAACCCTAGAAAGCGAATGTAGAATTTATAACAGTGTGCTGTCTTTACGTCAATTTACTTGCTGATTCTGTTTTTTTATTTTTTAAGAAAGTGTTTTGGACCTCTTATTTTATAACAGGCAATGTGGAGGCGATTCTGACCATTCATGGTTCCTATTACAAGAGTGGTTACATTTACCTTGGTTGGAAAAAGTAATGCTGCATTGGGAGTATCGTTGAACAGAGGGACCAATGTGAGTACACACAACCTCAGGCAAAAACTTCCATCATTCTCCAGTTGTTATCAGTTAGAGAGAGAAAGATCAGTTACCTCTCTCATGATAAGAATGGCAGTCTCATTTTATACTCAGCAATTAATTAACTTTATAAATGGGGAAGAGTTTCCTCCACAAAGTCCTACAGTGATTCTGCTCAGTTCCTACAGCTCAGAGCTTCTCCTGTTTCAACATCTCCCCCATCAGCGCTTCCTAAAATCTGGAGAGACTGTAAATAATGGGAGTAGAACCACTCACCGGAGGCATGAAATGACTGCCAGATTGCCCTTCAATTTTTAAATTGCTTTGACATAAGCAGCAACTTCGAAAAGGACACGCTTAGTATATGTCAAACCACCAGTGTGCCACAAGAAGATTTTAGGGAACGTCTTACGTATGACATACCACAGCGTAACTGACAGCTGAAACGCAGCCACAAGCACACCTGGTATTAAGGGGAATTACTAAAATGCTATGATTTGAAATGGATGGTTTGCTCTCTTTTCCTCCTCCCGTCGCAGATTCTGCTGACCAATTATTTGAGTACATCCATTTATCCCCTGTACCAGGAGTGTCTTAAGGGAGATCTAAAGAGTTTCCAGGAGGTAATCTCCTCCTTTACTTCCTTCCTGCCTACTCGCTTTCCACATTTACTAATTTTTAAAATGCCTACTCTAAGCTTCTCTCTGTGCTAAGTTATATGAACACAAAGGCAAATGTGATCCAGTGTCTGATCTCAAGCATCTCATAGTCCAGTTGGGAAGCAAAAGAGTAAAGTTTTCTCCCTCTGTCCTCTGTGCTCCTGTGATTAGGAGCACCTGATCATGTTACAGATAGCATCACAGTTCATCTACCACTTAACGTGTGGTAGAGCTATGAGGAGGTGAATCTGCCAGACAGCACATTCCCTACCACCTAGATAAACCTAAACAAAGAGAATAAAGATGATCTCCAGAGAAAAGCAGTGGTGAGCATCAGACAGAAAGATACTAACAGCACCAAGTCACTTGTCCCGGTCCTGATACACCTGGGATTCTCTAGTCAGCATTCTTTTTCTTTTTCTTTTCTTTTCTTTTCTTTCTTTTCTTTTCTTTTTAATATGGAACACCTCACAAATTTGCATGTCATCCTTGCACAGGGGCCATGCTAATCTTCTCTGTATTGTTCCAATTTTAGCATATGTGCTGCCGAAGGGAGCACTCTAGTTGGTATTCTTACAATAAGTCTTTGGTTTGGGGTTTTTTGGGTGTTGTGCTTGTTTTGTTTAATTTAGATTAGGCTGAGGTTTTTTAACACTTCGAACTGAAAGAACCCTGGTTAATATGGGGATGGTACCAGAAGTTGGGATAAAATCTTTGGGAATCAAAATGTGGAACCAGCTCTGTTCGGATGGGACAGGGGAATCTTCATCCCTCCCTCTATCCTCGGCAGGGATGCCGCAAACATCTTGTTGCAAAATAGCACAGTATCTGGTCATACATTTCTTGCAGTATCTTGAAGTGCAATCTTGTGCCCCTCAAAAAACTGGAACTTGAATGACTTGGTAGAAACATGTCAGCGTATGGGATTGTAGGCTCTGTGTTTTAGTCTTCTATGAACTTCCAATATGAGGAGACAAATTGATCCATCTGAAAGCAGAAAGAAAACTGTAGGCACCTTTGTGTAAGAGACACTTTCTAGATGGCCTCAGCAATGCTAAACGGTAAAGGTGAGACAGTAAATATCCTGTAGGATTGCAAAACTAAATTTTCTATCCCATGATAAAGTTAGTAGGAGCAAAAACAAGGCAGTGAGAAATGTGCCCGAAGATGAGTTTCTCCTCCATCTGACAAAGGTAACCATCCACTATGGTGGGAGGAACTTGGATGCCATCACTGGGAGGGATGGGGATTAGCTTCGCCTTAGCATCCTATCCTATCTCTCCCTTTTCTCTGAGGCAAGAGTCAAGTCACAGCCATTAATCAGAAGCCAAGGAGGATGGCCAGACGCCAGGTCTATTGATAAGCAGTCAAAAGGGTTAGGGTCCTGCTTCAAAGATAATGACCAGACATAGTCTCTGGCCTCAGTCCTACAGCTCTTAGAGAATGAAACTGTCAGGTAGCTGACTGGGACGTAAAGGGATATTTATGGCTAGAGAAACAACAAATGTCATACAACAAGGTCTGGTTGCTCATCCCTAGAATAAACCCCAGGCTCCTTAAAGTGTATTAAGTAAAGCTTCTGCCCCAGAATGGGAATTCTCACAGCACTGCTCCTCTTAGAAATGTCCAGGGATACTGGTTTGCAAGGCAGAAATAGAGACACAGATGCAGAGAACAAACATATGGACACCAAGTAGGAAAAGTGGAATTGGGGGGGAAGGGGGTAAGATGAATTGGGAGATTGGGATTGCCATATATACATTATTAATAAGAAAAAAAAGTACACTTTAAATATATGCAGTTTATTGTACGTCAATTGTATCTCAATAAAAGTTCTTTAAAATAAATGGCCAGGGATGATGCTAGATGAGAGACTTCACCCAGTAGGCAGGTCCTGAGGAAGTCATGTTGGTTGAACAAGGAACTTAGTCTATTGTGGACAAGACTACAAAAGGATGGGGATTTCTATCTCCATCCACTGAAGTATTCTGGCCACTGCATTTCACTTCCTCTTTCTCCTTTTTCTCCATGGGATTCTTACTTTGACTATTCTCTTTTATCTCAGACACATAGGCTAAAGGAAGCAAATAATTATATTTGCCATCTTAAAAGCCTAATGTTTGCAAAATCTTTCTAAGTTCTAACTAGTTAGAGAGAGAATGGCAAACTACTTGAACTTGGGTATGAAGACAACATCAGGACATGGCCTTGGAAGTAGTAACTTTGTCTATGTTCAGTGTAGCTGCATTTTATTTGGCGGGAGCATTTTGGGGATTTAATGTATGCTAAAAAGTATTTGCAAACATGCTGGGGGGATCAAAGACTAGATTGTACACAGCACACAAGTGTTCTTTCTTTTGATAATTAGAAATCACTGCCTTTGATTAACACAGATATGGGCACACGTCCAAATGGGATCTCTATATTATTCTACCTCTCTGGGATTATTTCAGGATCAATCAGAGTCTTTATTTGGGATTTTTCCACTACAACCATTGAGCAAATTTCTTTTCTTGTTCTCAGGAGTCTTGGAGCTTCAAGGATGACTCCCTGGACAATTTGATGACCAATTTATCTTTATAGGGAGAGGAGGAATTGATGAAGAAGACGAGACAAGGTGAGTCCAACATCGAGTTTCCAGTTCTGGTCTCTGATACCCTGGGAGCTTTTTTAGTTCTTATGGCCCATCCTGTAAGTATGTGAACCAAGCAAGCAGCTTTCCAGTTAATTCCCTTTTTCATTAAGTTTGTTGCTCCCAGACGAAGGAGTCTGGAAAGTTACCCTCATATTTTCTATGGTGTCGTTGAATGTTAGTACTATAACATACTGGATTTTTTTTAACTAATGGAAAAATTTAATCCAAATGTGTAACTCATGGAAGATTTAATAAAGAGAAAAGCACCATAAAAGGAAGAATTTATAGAAATCCTTATTAACAGCTTTCCAATTTAAAGACTTATGATTCTCACAAACATTAGAACTCAGTGAGATATCCTGTACATTCACTCAGGTAATAATATAATATCATATGGCTAAAGGGCAGGAGAGCAGACTAGTTAAGACCCTGTGCTTCACAGCAGGACTAGGTCTGGGCTGGACCCCTACTCTACCATCTACTTATGTTATGGCCTTGAACAACTTAATTATCCTCTCTCAGCTTAGTTTTCCTCATCTTTAAAATTAGCATGCTTTATGACTGTTGCAAGCTTTACAATGTAACATAAGCAATGCTTATGAGTAACACAAGCAATACTCAGCATCCCTGTTGCACATGGCTCGTGATGCATAAATGGTATTCTCAGTGAGACTCTGTCGTGTATTCAGATGTTGCACACACAGTCAGAGATGCCTGTGTGTATCAGCAGTCACACTTTTCTTCCCAAAATGCTCTCTGGTCATTATTCTGAGTTTTATAACATCTTGGTACTAATCAATAACAGAGTCTCCGCAACCCCTCTGTGAAGTGCTGAGTGCTATGGGGCATCTGAGGATGATGCAAAAAAAGGCCTGAAGCAAAGTACAGAGGCACAAATAATTTAGACACTCAAGGGCTGGCTTTCCGACTTACCCCCCCGCCCTTTCCATTTCATACGTAACCAGCAGAACACAATTACGAAAAACTCAATTAAGATAAGCTTGTCTTAGAAAAATAAACACACATTCAATTTATATCATTTCTTAGAACTAGTTTAGTAGGGAAAAAATTTCATAATACTATTAAATTTCCTATTCAGCTTTCAGCGGGAGAACAAGAGCTGCTGGCAATAATTGCTTTTTTAATGGCTCACTGCAACTCAGGGTAAACTGCTGTAATTATAGTCTTGCAGGGGACATACCTTATGATGAGATTTTTGGACAAAGCCAAAATGTCATTTTGTGCTTTTCGCCTCTTTCCATGAAAGATTTTCAGTCTTTTATTTCTGACATTTATCTAGTAAGCCCATTTAGAGAAATTATCATTTTCCCTTGCGAAGCTAAGCAGACAAGTATTAAGGTAAGAGGGCCACAGAATTGTTCTTCAACTTGGTTTGGAGAGCTCGTTTACCTGCAAGTCGCACCCCTGCCTCACTCTGCGTATCTGCTTCATCTCACTGTGCAAACCTGCTTTTCTGGTTTCTCTGTGCACATGGCCTGTAAATGACCCCTTAACCCAGATGTGAAATGACCTTAAGGCTCAGTAGGCACTGCATCCAACTACATAATTTCCCAGCACAATGTTCCAGTTCTAAATTCCAGGGAAAGAGTATATACTTAGCCCCATGTGGGCGAGGACCTTCCCTGTTCAACTGGTTCTGGCTAGGGAGGAAAGCTCAGGGCGTATAAACATGTCTCCTTCAAGAGCAGCAGGAGAAACAGTTGTTGGATAAGTAATTGTGGGCTGAACAGATTTCCCAAAGAGGTCTCCTTCACAAGATTATCCCAGTTCACTAAGGAAGAAACTGACACCCAGAAAATTTCAGTAAGTTATCAACTCACCCAAATGATGAATATGTAGATTTGATCTCAGGTCTGTCCGACTATGAAGCTTGTGATTCCTATTAAATTAGTCATTTTTGAAGGGCACTATATAGTCCATTGGATTTAAAAAGATTTATTTTTAATGGATAAGTGAAAAATAAATTAAAGTTTACATAGATTTAATATGCAGATTGACATTGAGCCTTTGACTTGGTTCATATGTCAAATGGTAACAGTATTATAGAGACAGGGGACAGCTCTTCCACATGGGGAACTTAAGAGTTGCACCCATGGGGAATTCCTTGGTGGTTCACTGGTTAGGACTTATTGCTTTAACTGCTGAGGCCAGAGTTCGATCCCTGGTCAGGGAACTAAGATCCCACAAGCCGTGCCGCGAGGCCCAAAAAAAAAAGTTACACCCACTCATTTACTTGCTTATAGGTTATTCCAATGTATATCATTTTGTGTGCCTACAAAAAGGATTCACAGATTATATGCAGTTTTGAGTAACCTGACTACAACATGGATAAACGATGTAAAAAAATCCCTGCAAAGAAATCATAACTTGAACATAATAATAAAAATGCCCAAAAAGGAACCAGTGAGAAAGTGGCCCAGTTATTTGAAATATGGATTGAAGAGCCACTATTCTTAATGGTAAATCTTGCTTCAAGTGTATAGTGAGCCTTGCAATATTAGCTAACAAGAGTATAAAGCCATCAAATTAGAAAGACATTTAACATCTAAGTGTGCAGAACATTATTAATAATAATATGCTTTAGTGAAGAAAAAGTCTCCCTGTACTAGGAAAAACAAAAAGTAAAAAGACATTATTTTTAAAACATTATTTCATATTTATAGCATTCATTTTCCATTTGTATTTTGGGCATTATTATAGTGTATTAGGTTGAACTATACAAAACAGCCACTTTTCATGGGTCAAAAAGGTTGAGCATTGGCAATTTTATACTGTTCGACCTATATATATATATATATATATATATATATATATATACACACACACACACACACACACAAATATATATTCAAAATAGTTGTTACATATGATTTGGAGTAAATAAATATGCATCTATTGAGGGAATTAATAGAATTTATTTTATATTGGAGTATAGTTGATTAACAATGGTGTGTTAACTTCAGGTGTACAGCAAAGTGATTCAGTTATACGTATACATGTATCTATTCTTTTTCAAGGAAGTAAGTCAGACAGAGAAAGACAAACCTCATATTATATCACTTATATGTGAAATCTTAAAAAAAAGGATAAAAATGAACTTATTTACAAATCATAAACAGACTCACAGACTTAGAATTTTTTGGATATATGAGATGTAGTATGAACAAAGTTTGTGGACCCATGTTCTCCTCTTAGACAGGGGAGGATTCACTGAGATGACAGCATTGAATGAGACCTTAAAGAATAAGTAATTCAGATAATCCTTTCTTTACTACAATGACGTGTCATGTTTATGGAAAATCAGATAACTGTATGCATGTTGGTATGTTTTTAGACTCTCAGTTCTGATCCATGATCAGTTTTATGTACCATTAACATAGTTTCTTAACTAATACAATTTTACATTACATCTTGATATCTGGTAATCAATAAACTCTAGTTTTGTTTTCCTTCAAAACAAAGAATAAGTGATTTCTCTAAAGATGAAGAATTTCTAAAAGACAGAGAGAGGACATAAGTCTTGGAGCAGTGGTTAGAAACTAGAGTGAGAGATTTCACATTTGTCAAGAGAAGAAGGCATGAAAGTACGTGTGGACAGGGTGGGGTGGGGGTGGGGGGGCAAAAAGACTAATTCTCTTTGGCAGAAATGTAGAAGGTAAGGAGACATTTACTGTTAAATAAAGCCTCTTTCCTTACACAGAGGATAGTCATCAAGAGGTCAGCAGGTAGGATGCAGGTGTTAAAGGAATACTCGCAGTTCCCGCCAGGGTCTTAGCACTGCTCATTCTCCACTTTCTGTGCCACCGAAGACCCTCCAAGGCATATGGAAGGACAGTGGTGGATTTCAGTGGTGATCCCCTGCTTTTCCCATAAACATTAGAAGCTTCACATAGTCATCTGAATAAGATACAAAATATGTTTCTCACTGCCCTTCTAAGTTCTCTTTCCTCCAGTGACCACCTGCTTTCTGCCCTCTGCCAATATACGATACAGATTTAAAAAAGCAGGTATGAGTCTATTTCTGTGAAAGATTAGAAAAAAAAAAAAGCTAAATGTTGTTCAATACCTTTAAAAGTGAAAAAAGTGATATGAAAAAAGTATGCCCCATGGAATGAACCCTCTCTCACACACACACACACACACACACACACGCACACACACACACATACACACACAGAGCTTTAAGATGTACCTTTTTTTTTTTTTGTCACTGGTGCAGAACTCAGGTAGATAAGACATTAGCGGGATGCATCCTAGGGACATCATTACTATCTTTTTGAAATGAAGAGTGAGAGACTATTTAAAAGGAAACAGAAGTCTATGGGGGGGTGTGGTTCTAGATATTGACAGTGACCCCTCCCACCCCCATACCCTACATATATCTGCACAAAAGTTTACAGTAATGCAGTATTTCACATCTTTCCTCTAGCATTAATAAAGCATATGCCTCCCATGCTGGTTAATTTTAATTGCTGATCTATGGTAGTCAGATGAAAAACTCCTTACTTGGAATTACTTGGAAACTTGACTACAATATAATTTACAATTAATGAAAAGGCTTACCTTTTGTCCTTGGCTGAACTTTTTTTTCCTTAATACTTTTGTGTGTCTAGATTACTTTGTTTTATTATTTAAAAGTATAGTTAAATAATTTCTGTGCTTTTTAAATCCTTCATGAAAAACACTGATGAATTATTGAGTGATCTTGCCCAGCTTCCGCCTGTTATCCACGCTTGAAATAAGTCCAAATGCTTTGCCCACTTTACCCTAATCAGAAGCCACTTAATCCCTCGTGTCAACCAGCAGAATGATTCATAGGTGTGCAGAGGAATTACCCAGCTGCTCAAATTTCCTCCAAAGACCTAGCTCTTCCCCGTGACAGAAACATCGCCTGTGAGAATTATAAGCATTATGATTTCACAGGAAGATTTATATGGAAGACATGGTCAATTCTTGCAGCATTTACAGAGCTCCCCTTAGACAGTCTGACTTGGCAAAGAAGCTCCAAAAACTGACAATTGAATCAGTATTTTCAAATGGCTTTTATTGCACAGTGTCTCATTTAACCCACAAAGCCTCTTCATGAAGGAGGTTTTATTATTATTATTTATTATTATTATTATTATTATAAGTATTCCCATTTGGATTTTACAAGTAGAAAAACTGAGGGTCCAGAGAAGCCAAGTATCTTTTTTCTGTTTGCCTAGTTGCTTAAATAATGTTTCACAGCAAGAAACTGGCAGAATTCTCATTTAACCTTAAGCTCCTTCCTTCACTGTGTTTAAAACTACCAGAAGAAGGTGCCTAAAATTAGCCCCCCAAAGGAAATATGTATGTATATATTCAATATGTATGTATATGTGTGTATATATATATATCTTAAAAATAGATATCTTAACCATGTATTTATATCTTTAAAAAGCCACAATTTTTTTTTTTTTATTTTTTATTTTTTGGGGGGGGTACACCAGGTTCAATCATCTGTTTTTATACACATATCCCCGTATTCCCTCCCTTCCTTGACTCCCCCCCCCCTCGAGTCCCCCCCACGAGAATACTTTTTACTTTGCAAAAATTTGTAAATTAATAATTGGCTGTTTCCCTGGAAAATTCAGGGTTTCAGAAGCCACAGAGAAAGTCCAGAGATGAGCAAGGACAAAAAGGATTAATGACAATGGTCCTAGTTTCTGTAAGAGAATAGATGAAAATTCTGGCATTAATTATCTCTGAAAAGAATAGAGTAAGGAAAGCACAACTTGGGAATGACTCTATAGCAAAAAAGGTCTTCCTACATTAGAGCCCAGGGTAGAGGCAGAGAAAGAAAAATAAATGGGATACTAAACAACACAGAGGAACACCAGCCAAGTATCTTTGCAGTGATATCAAAACGCATTTGGAAACATTTGCAGCCTCTGAAAATCTTACTTTAAGATACAGGTGGTATATCAAGAGACCTAAAAGTAGTTTTTCTTTATATCAGATGCCCTCTTAGTATTGTATTCTTCTAAGAGTCTTTAAGGTGGCTGCTGACCTTTCAAGTACTATTCTAGTACCCCATTATGACACTCAATTCAGGAATACATCCAGATAAAGCAAATAGACTCTTTTTAGATAATATAAAAGATGCACACGTCCTAAGTCGAATTCTGCTCTCAAGGAACTTCTGTGTAATTAAATGTGCTTTAATTGTGTCTCACCACATTACGTGGTTTGATTGTAGAGGTAACTTGAAAATCAAAACAAAGCAAAACAAAACAGTAACTTCACCGCTAATGGATTTCTTGTTCACTTTTTCATTTCTGGAAATTTCATAGGAGATGCCAGTGTAGTGGAGGCGGAAAGGCAAATGGCTTTAATTCTCCTGAATGATATCACCCTGATCTCACATCCTCAGTTTTATTCTCTAGAACTTTCCTCATCATTTGCTTCCTGGAGTTGTTCTCCCTCCTGCCCTAGTCTACACAAAGCATGGCGCTCCGCTTCATCACAGCTATTGCATGTTAAAATATTATTAGAGGCTTGCGCAGGATGGAGAAATATAGCACGGAATAATAAGCGATTTAAATTTTTTCTGCCAATCCTCCAGTGGAATTTCTTACAGCCAATGTCCTCCTTAAGCCCATTGCTGCCATGTGTGTCTAAAGCCCTTTCCTAAGTCACCCTTCCAGGACCCACAAACTCCCATTTCTTGGCAACTTTGTTACCAGCGTAATGGGTCAGATATTTTGGAAATACCTCTCACACTAAGTTTCCCTGATATTCAGGCCATTCTTTTCCTCTTTTCCATCCCTGTCCTTGAATACTACTTAGCTAAAAGGCTGAAGTTCAGAAAAAGGAGACTAGGATATAAAAGAAGTCTCAGCTACAAAGTTAAGAGGGAGTATTTTTTTTGAAATCTTGCCTCATTCAGCCTTGGAGGGTTGTGAGAAGAAAAAGGAGGAGGGAGCGTGAGAAAAGCGAATTCCCTCGTCTGAATTCAGTCTAGAAAGAGGATGGTGTGTTAGATAAACTGCGGGGAACATCAGCCAGAAGGACTCTAGGAGGAAACTAGTTCGCAGGTGCCCCCATCCCAAGCACACCAATGAGGTGGCCAGAGAAAAGTTAATTTGACAGTGATTCCACCGAAATTAGGCAGAAGAATTGCCAGAATTTAGCTTTCCTGAACCATTTTTGTTAATATGCTATGGATGGGACCTAGAAGTCTCTAGAAGAGGGAACTCAGAAAACATCTGAGTTGAGAGCCAGCAAGATTCTCAGTGAGGTTCACCACGGGGCTGCTGCAGGGTGAGACCAGGAAGAGACTCAGAGGGGAGCTGTGTGAGGCTGCAAGGAAGCCCACAGCAGCCAGGATGCATCCCTGGGCCTTGAACCACAGACCCCCCCAGACCCGCAGACCTGTGGACCATCACTTTAGCCACGACAGCCAACTGGGCAAGCACAAAGGGACATGTTCACAGAAACCAGAGGAACTGGAGGATGTCACGGGTCCAAGGACCCCTTTCCCCCTTGGCATGTGTTAGGCCACCTCATAGACTCAGATCGCATCTTGGGAAAGAGGAGGAAAGGGAAGTGAAAGATTGGGCATTTACCCAAATGAGATTGAAATTAGCAGATTAGACTAAATTTAGCCCCCCCCTCCCCCCCCGCCACCATCCACTCCCCTATTTTCTAGCTAAGGAAAAGAAAGGCAAAATAGATCAGCGAATAAAAAAATAAAGAACCTATATATCTTTCTATATATCCACCTAGTATAAATAATTTTTTCATATTTTTACCATTAATTATGTGTAGAATTTTGCCCTGCGACTTTGTTATATTAACAATTCCACGCTAAGAGCTTTCTTAAAACTTTGAAAACCCTACGAGGTAAATGCTGTCCCTCCGCCTCCCAGTAATGCTGAAGCAAGGCAGATATTTGTTATTTTTCTTTCTCCTTCCTTCCTCTCTCTCTCCCTCTGTCCTTTGCTTCCTCCCTTCCTCCCTTCCTTCCTTTTCTTCTATCTCCCTCTTTCTGGTTTTTTTTTTTTTTTTTCTTAAGCTATTTTTTTCCTTTTATACAAGATAGTCCTATCATCAGGGCAGGATTTCCGTATTTTCCCATGTGGATCTGCCTTACAAGGAGCATCTGGGGCAAAGCTAGCAAATATCTTGAATTCCTTGCTCACCATGAAGCATACTTCCCTATTCATTATTTATCAGGTAATTATATTTTCTGTCTTTTTTAAAGATATTTCATCAGTTGTTGTTTCTAATATACAATGGGCATTTCAAAGACAAAAAGCAAATGAGTAACTAAGGAGGTCCTTCTGTTTGTTTCACTAAAGCTAATACGTAAGATTTCTCTATTCCATAGCATTAATACACAAACAACCTACTGAATTCTAAGGGGATAAAAGGATACAATGACCCATTCCTACAAACTCTGATGTCAGAGAACCAACAGGAAAGTCTAAAACGCACATGTTGATTTTTTTTATATTTATAATTTTAAGATATCACAATAGGATAATCAGACTTAAATATCTTCAGGTAATCCTGGCTGTCTTTGCCTTCTCTCTCCACATTATTGCTTCTGCACTTTTAAGACTGTAAAGGCCTCAGTATTTCCTCTTCACTCTGTTTCATTAGGAAAGAGCTCACCTGCTCTTGCTGCCTCTGGCACAATAAAACTTTTGTTTGCAAAATATTGGCAACTCAGCTAGACAAAGCTAGCATTATGTTCCTTAAATATCAATAAAGCCACAATTTTTGAAGTGTAGAAAATGGACATAACCTAAAAGTTTATCATAACAAAATAGCTGAATACCTTTTGATATATCTAGTATCAGTCAGTTTTCAGTAGGTTATGATCACAGAAATCCTAGTAGCTTCCAACAACAAAGATTTTGTGCATTTCCTGTCCATGGGAGTAAGATACAGCTCTGCCCCACCTCTCATTCCAGGATTGAAGCTGAAGCAGCAGCTTTCATCTGTGATTTGTGGGCTGACGCAGAAATAAAACACCAATCAAGGAACCACAATGACCCCGGAAGTTTCTGCTTGGACATGGCATCTGTAACTCCCATTCATTCAATCAGCCAAAACAAGGCATGCGGACAAACCCATTGCCAATGGGAGGTGAAATCTTCTCCCACCAGGAGGGGCTCCAGAGAGGGGCTTTGTAGATATGGACCTCTTAGAGTAACAGCAAGTATTTTAATCAACTGAAACAAGGTTATGCATGTACATATTACATACTATTATGCAGACTTTTGAAAATGAGATATTTAATTTGTAGGTAATGACCTGAAGAAATGTTTGTGATGAATATTCATCCATGGTAATTGTCATTTGTGTTCCCCCCCCCCTCGCCCTGGTGAAAACTCTATGGGGGCAGAATTTTTGTCTGTTTTGTTCACTAATGGATCTTAACTGCTTTGAGCAGATTTGAAAAGGCACAGACCCGTGATAAAAGTGTATTGAGTGAATGAATAAATGAATTTTCTTCTAAGCACAGTTTTATATTCATATCAATTTTATGCGATATTTAAATCACCTTTTAGTCCTAAGTGTTTTCTTATTTTTTTTTGTATCTTATTCTTTGATTCATTAGTTATCTAGAAACTGTATGAAATTTTGAAATGTATCATGATTTTAATTTAACCTTAATTAAATCAAAATTATAAAAATGATGTGTTTGCTAAAGAACTTTTGAAATAGGTTGAGTTTTTCTTCACAGTCTGATGGATTGTGAATATTCATAAATGTTCCTTGTATATTTTAAAAGTAGTGTATATCTCTAATTTTTGGCTATGAGGTCTCTTTCTATGTCCAGTACATCACTTTATAAATTGTGTTGTGTAAATCTTCTATATTCTTGCTTAATTTTTTTACCTGGAGTATCATTTTTTAAGAAAGTGATATTAAAATTTCACACTATTTCACATTTGTACATGCGTTTTGTAATTCTATCAATTCTGTTTTATATATTTTGAAGCTATATTACCAACTGCACGTAAGTTTATAATTGTCTTAACCTGCTAAGTTAAAGCCTTTAATGCCATATAATGTCTCTCTACCGATACTTTAGCTAGAAGCCTCTTTTGTCAGCTATCATTTTAACAACAGCTTTCCCTGGCTTTTTGTTTGCCTTTTATAGCTTTATCCATCCCTTTCCTTTTTTTTTTAACTTCATGTATTGTTATCTTTTAGATCAGTCTCTGTTATAATATTGATTGCTATATTAGCTTTTTCACTCTATCTGGAAATTTTTAATAACTTGTAAGCGTTGTCCATTATTAAAGTAGGCCAATCACATAGTAGGCTCTTAAGAAGTTTGTTGAAAAAGTATGAGTGAATAATTGAATACATTTTTGTGATTACTGATATATTTAACTATATTTCTATTATTTTACTTTATTGGCATTATGTATATAAATAATATCTATATGTATATAAATATTTGGATTTATTTCTACTATTGTATTTTGCTTTCTGCTTGACTTGTTTCTCTGTTAATTTTCCCCTACTTCTTGCTTTATTTTCTATTAAAATAATATTTTTGCTATTAATTTTTATTCTTTCTACTGCTTTAAAATGTTTGTACATTTGCTTTCTTTTAACCATTACTCTTAAAAATTTGACTTACATAATAAATTAATCCAATATGAGTTTAATCATGTATCTACTATTCTATCACACAAGAATCAGTTCATCTCCTTCCATATTTTTTAAAATTTTCAGGTATTTCAGTTCCGCCTTGTTTTTTCAAGCCACTGTTAACTGCTGTTATTGTTGTTTTATATGATCAGTGTTGACGTAGATTTGCCCACAGACTGACACGTTCCTCTCATCATCATTCTATGTCACTTCTCAGGTCTTCTTTCTGAGGTCAGTTTTTTCTTCATCAAGTTATCACTTTCACATTTCTTTCAGTGGTAGTTTGTTCATTTCACCTTCACCTTGGAATAATAATACTGCTGGTATGAAATGTTAGAGTACTAGCTATTTTATTTCAGCCCTTTGAACAGATTTTTTTCACTGTCTTCTAGCGCCCACAGAGAAAACTATGAGTCAGACTGCTATACTTTTTTAGTAATCTGACTTTTTTTCAGGTTATCTTTAAGATTTTTGTCTTTATCCTTGATGTTTAGCAGTTTGACTGTAAAGAATCTAAGTCTGGATTTCTCTTGCATCAAATCGACTACCTAATTTCGATGATTTTTGAATTGCATCACCAATGCTTTTTAAAGAATGTTTTCCTCCATTGTCCTTTACTTTTAAAAATTCTTGTAATCTTTAGATTAGGCTAGACTTTCTTGTTCTACTATGCTTTTCTTCTAATTCTCCTGCATAATTACATCCATCTCTGCTCTACACTCTTGTTAATTTCTTCATCTCCATCTGTCAAATTCCCATTTTAACTCCCTAAGTTATGCCTAATCCACTGCTCTTCACATTGTTTAAAATAGTTTGTAATTGTAATGATCATATTTTCTTCCTTATAGGTTTGATTTGTTCTTTTTAAACATGCCTGAAATTTTATTGGTAGTATATTAGTCCTTTCTCATGTTTCCCATCTTTTATTTCTTTCAATAGTTTAAACACACAATTTATGTTATGTAACTAATGATTTTACTGCAGTTCCACAGAGTCTAATTCTGGGGTTGTTTCTGTGACCCACCCTCACGGTGTTGCACAGCCTCCTGTGTTTTTCAGTTTGAGATTGTGAGGTCATCTTCTGAGAAACTTTATCTTCAAGAATCCGTGGAGGTCTGGGTTGCAGAAAGGGTTTTCATTTGTTTCTGTCTGGTATCCAAAGGCACTATTAACCCAAGATGACTTGACTTAACTTCTTAGCTTGCGTTCTCAGTTCACACAAGTAGGGAAAACAAAGGGTACACTGAAATCCAAAACATACGTGAGTCAGGACTTTGGGAGACTTTCTCCCCTCCCATAGATAGAGAATTTTACTTGTTCTTGTTCTTTTGATTTGCTGGTGAGCATAATTTTTTTTTCACTAGAAGCTTTGGAAATCCTGGCCTTATTCAGGAGATCTCTTGTTTTCTCTCTCTGTCTCTGCCATCACTCAGGCATTGCAGGCTCCCTTCACACTACCAGGGTCCTCGTGGTAAGCAGGCTACTTGGAGTCCCCTTCTGGTGGTCCTAGCCAAGGCTCTGTTCCTTCTATTCCTATTTCTCTAACTGCCATCGGAACTAACGTTCAGATCAGACTTTCTGCAAGTCTGGAGTGTGGTAGGCTGAGAATATCTGTCTACCTCTATTTGGTCCCTTTCTCCCCACCCCCCCGCCCCATCAAGCCCCCACCCCCCCACTAAGCTTCATTCTTCACACAGCTTAGCAAAATAATATGTGCGGCAATACCTATTTGGCTCAGGGTTCTTCTATTTTACAGTATGTTCTGGAAACCATGGGGGGAAGAGGGGTGACTGACACCTATAACCTCCATCTATTTCACCCTTTAATAGCCCTGAGGAACAGGCAACAGATTTTAATATCAGTTTTTTCCTTTATCCCTTTCTGCCATTACCTGAAAGGGATAGAAATGTATAGGTGGATGCACTGATGAGAGGAAGGATGAGAGAGAGGATGCACAGCCCTCGAAGGCAGAAGCAGCTTCCTGCCACTCAAGAGTTTGCCTCTTCCATGAAGTGTCTCTGTTCTTTCTTCCCCAGGTTATAAAATTATAAATACATGAGAGCTCCTGTCAGCTCCAGAGAGAGCAGTGTACCTAAGGTGAAAAAAGATAATCCAGTTCATTTTTTTTCATTCAATATTTACGGATTGATAATATCTTACAGGACAGGCAACGTGCTTAATGCTATGGTGACAAAGATAAACAAGACGTCTCGTCCCTTGAAGAGATCTCAGTCTGGTGGAGGAGACAGGGACATGAATAGGTAATTTCATAAAGAATCCAAATTGCTAATGGGAGAAGGAAGGCATTTTCTGGGATGAGCAGAAGATTTTCTGGGGGATATGAAGCCCTAAATGAATCTCCAAATATTACTGACAGTCAGTCCATTCCTTTATTCAACATGTATGTATTGATTATTGGGCATTAAGATAGGCCCTGGACATACATCTATTAATAATAAAGACATGGTCCCACTATCACTGGCTTGTGTGCTATTACTTGTACTTGCACTTCTGAACATTTATTCTACAAAATTTAAGATGTATGCTCACAAAACTCTATGCATAAATGTTTTATCAGTTTTATTCATAACAGCCCCAAACTGGAAGCACCTCGGATGCCCTCAAATGAGGGACGGGTTGAACAAACTGTGGTCCATCCACACCATGGAATACTACACAGTAACACACAAGAATGAAGTCCTGATATACATAATAACCTTGGTGAATCTCCAGAGAATTTGGCTGAGTGAAAAAGGCAAATCTCAAAAAGTTACATGCTATTTGATTCCATTTAGGTAACATCTTTTAAGTGACAAAATTACAGAAATGGAGAACAGATTAGTATTTGTAGGGGGGTCGAGAGAATGGAAGTGGGTGTGATTAAAAAAAGGCAAGGGGAGGGATTCTTATGGTGATAACTGTTCTGCATCTTCACCGTGGTGGCCGATACACAACTTTCACAGGTGCTAAAATGACACAGAACTGAATCAACACATGAGTAGACATAACACAAATGAGATCTGAATAAGATGAGGGATTGAATCAACGTCAACACTCTGGTTGTGATATTGAACTCTAGTTTTGCAAGGTGTTTTCCCCTTGAGGGAAACTGGAAAACGGGTACACAGGGATCTCACTGTATTATTTCTTACAACTGCATGTAAATCTGCATTAATCTCAAAATTTTTAAAAATATTTTTAAATAAAAAAAAAATCTTTCCAGTGTGGGGTATAATGCAAGGGTATACAAAGAAATTTTGGAAGGAAACAGAAGTGTTCTATATCTTGATTGTGATGGTGGTTTCATGAATGTAACCATTAAAACTCATCAAATTAAGTAAAAAAAAAAAATCTTTGAGGAAAAGCAACAGGGCCATTCTAGCTTAAGCCAGTGCCTGTTCTCAGATGACATTTCAAGCTCATCTACGAGGCTGTCATCCTCTGTGAGCACACCTGCCTCCCGCTGCTCCTGGGAAACACTGAGCCTGTAGAAATGTTTTGCCTGAGGCAGAGATGGCTGCCCTGAAGCCAAGTCTACTGCAGGGCTGTTTCCCTGCAGCCAGAATTCTGTCCAAGAGACTCAGAGCCCATGGATGACTCCAGCCTCACTGCACTGCAGGACTGTAAGGTTGGTGGACATTCCCATCCATCGCACCTGCAGTAACTTCCTTCACACGAGTGGAGAAGCTGACCAGAAACAGGCTTCCCACTGAGAAATGGCAACCACATAGCCTGTTCACTCCTCGTCTTCAATCGTGGAGACCAGGCTGGACCCTTCAGGTATCTCCACTGGGGTTCATCTCTCCTGCTCTCTCTGTGGCCAGTGTTCTTGTTGGTAAACGGGATGAGTCTGGAGCTAGCTGCCTCAAAGGTAACAGGGGAAGAATCCCCTTCCCATCCACATGGTCTACTTTGTGACTTAGCTTCCTCCACTTCAAGGTTGTCTCGGGCTAATGTTGATTCAGCATCTTGGGCTGTGTGGTCCGCCATTTTTTATTCCTTACTGTCCCCTGTACTCATTCCCAAAGCAACATGCTTGGCCAAAGGCGTTGACTTCCCCTATCAGTTCGAGGTGGAACCCTAGCGAAGCATGCGGCCGCCTTTCTCTTTTCTGCCATCATTGGAAATCACGCAGACTGGCTGTACAAAGGTGATTACAGGTGAAACACAGGTCTTGACTCAGCACTGCAGGATGAGATGAGGAAGACACCCTGTGTGGAGAAGAGTAAGCTGGTGATAAATCTCCACCAAGAACAATAAGGACCAAAAGATTTAGAAGGTGAGGGGAAGAGTCCCATTAAGTCATTTTTCTGTCTGTTTTCTGCTCAACCATCTTTCTCAAGCACCTTTGAGCTTAAGTGCTCAGAGATCGTCACGACCTGAAATGGTTAATACTTCTCAATTCTACTTAACTGAATCTTTGGGAACGCTCTCCTAAACTTGCTCTACTTAGCCGCCTGTCTGATTAACCAATATAATCCCATCCCCTGTAGGACATCCTTGACTGAAGCTGTCAGCAGAATGAGCTCTCGCCCACAGCGGGCTTTCATCCAAGATGCTTTGCTACTCCCAACTGGCTTGCCCTCTGCTAAGAATCTTTGTATTTTTCTGAAAGCCGTTTTGCAAACCAAAGACATATTAAGGCAGAAAGAGATAATGTTTCTAAGAGAATGACAATGAAAAAGTTTGCACCTTGCAAAGACTTCAAAAAATAATGTACATATATTGCTTTAAAAATTGCTGGAATGTTCTGTGTGGTCTTTCTAACTAGAAAAAAAGGGGAGTGAGACCAAGAAAATCTAGATGATGTTTGCGTTGAGACTGTAGCTCAAGTGTCTTAAATTCTCTCTTCACTCTAAAGCAGGAAAAACTGGAAAAAGTAGAAGATACTTCATGCAGATCATTTATGCTAGGAAGACAGGGCAGAACCCTGGCAGAGAACCTCAAAAAAGCAGCCTTGGTCTGCACCGCAGTTGGTAAATACATGTATATTTACATTATAGTTGATATTTATATATTCGCATAATGTGAAATAAAACATTAAGCCGGGCTTCCTAGGTGGCGCAGTGGTTAAGAATCCGCCTGCCAATGCAGAGGTCATGGGTTCGATCCCAGCTCCAGGAAGATCCCACATGCCGCGGAGCAACTAAGCCCGCGTGCCAAAAAAAAAAAAAAAAAAAAAAAAAAAAAACATTAAGCCATATAGTCATATTCTTTTTGTCATTTTCCACTTTATTTTTTCCTTTAACCAATGAACCCCTGTTTCCAAGTCATTCATATCAGAGGTTCTATGCATTTCCTTTATTTGTGGCATTAGCTGAGAGACTTGGTAAAGCAATAGTTAGGATCAGGGACTTTGGGATGGGAACAGGGCATGTTATTTGAACATTCTAAGCCTCAGTTGCCTCACCTGTGAAATGGGTATAATGCATGCCACATTTAATACACGCTGGTGACAGTGAAAATTATGATATTGATGAATTAGTAAGCACTTACTAATTGCCAGGCACTGTTCTAGATGCTGAAGCTACAAGATGAGTGGTCACAGTGCCTGCCTCACAAAGCTCACAGTCCACCAGGAAAAACAGATCCAAAGGAGATCTCAGTAGATGTGTTCATTCAACAACTATTTATTGAGCACCTATTAAGCATCAATAAATTACTACAAAAATTGCTGTAATGATCAAAATCAACCCTGTCCTTGCTATCCTAGATGCTAAATTCTGGTGGAGGAGACAGCTATTTCATATTTAGAATATACACAGTGCAGCACAGAGGAACTGACTGTCTCACGGGGGTGCAGAGGTGAGGACTGGTTTCCCCGAGGAGTAAACCTGTCATGGAGGGTTAGAATTTGCTAATTAACTGGATGAAGGGTGAGAGGAGGGCCAGGACTCCAGTCCGAGGGCCCTACAGTGGGAGGAGAGACCCACTGGCAGGAGGACAGTTTCATAGAACTGCTCTGGGAGGCACAGGGAAGGAAAGGACCGTGTTCGTCTAGGTTTGAGGAGGTGGTGAAACCCAGAGGCTTCACAGTGGAGGTGATGTTGGGCTGACTCATGAAAAACAGGTAGGTGTTCCCCTGTTAAAAAGGTAAGAAGAGCTGTCCAAGAAAAGTTGCTGGCATACAAATGTTGGAGCCCAGGTTGGTGACAGGAACAAGGAGAGATGGCCTGAAACTGGGCTGCAGAGCCCAGGGCTTGTGTACTCTGGTAAGTGTCAGGGGAGGATTGAGGTTGGTGTCAGGAAGATCCCGGTTACTCTGCTGAGAGTAAGGGACAGATGTGGCCAGGTGGAGAGGGGGAGAGGACCCAGGGAAGCAGGGCAGGGGATGATGCAGGGGACAGACTATTCGGTCTCGGATGGGGGACCTATCTGAGAAACAAGAGGCAGGGCCTTTCTGAGTTAAGGACATACCTCAGCCATGAGCAGGGGTGCTGGCCAGAGACAGCCTGGCCCTCAGATGGGCTCATAACAAAAGCTGACTGCGAGAAAAAGCAAACAGATTTACCTGCAACACAGAAGTAAATGAAATTACCTCTGCGAATAGGAAGCACTGGAGGCTTCGTGGAACAAATGGTACACGAGATGAGCTTCAACCGAGCGCAGCACTTTGGCAGCTGGCGTTTAGGTTTGGGAGGTGCTGGTCCAGAGAGTGTGAGCAAAGCCCCAGGGGGGACAGCACCCCGGGTGGAGAAACTCACTCCCAAGTAGCGTTTCTTCTATCTTGCACAGTTTCTGCTTTACCTCCTCTGCGTTCTGCCCCTTTGGCTTAATCTCTGACAAGATTATACTTTGAACAAATCAGTACAAGATTAATCCAGGTATTATCTAAAGTAGGTAAAGGCATCATATTTTCCAGACCCCAGGCAATACATTTCTGATAGTACTTTCCAATCTTCAACATAAAAATCTGGCAAAATTAGTGAAAGAAAAATTGGGGGGACTGTTCTTCTGTTCATTTATATCCAACAATGACAGTGTAGCTGGGGAAATGCACAAATTATAATTCTGTGGCTCTTTGGATCACTGATTTGTGATGGGGCAGATGTTGTTCTCCAGGGACATTTGGTAGAGTCTAGAGACGTGTTTGGTTATCAAAGTTTGCAGTGCTGCTGGCATGAAGTGGGCAGAGGCCAGGGGTGTTGCTAAACATCCTACAGTCAGTGGAACAGTCCTGAAGCAGAGAATTATCCAGCCAAAGAATTACCAATAGTGCCAAGGTTAAGAAATCCTGTTTCAGACTATTGAAAGAACCCTCAAGATTATTCATTTCACATTTCTATTTTTGCAGGTATGTGTAAAGTCACAGACATGAAATGACACAGTTCTTAGAAAATGGGGCTGGAACCCAGATCCTAGACTAGTGTTTACCTTTTAATGCACCTGAGCTCCTACAGCTTTTGTATCAAATGGCCAGTGTATTTTAATGCTACCTGCCTTTGATCCAGCCACCAAGAGAGAAGATATTCTATCAAAGCCGACTGCACAGGTGGGAATGTAGTTTGAGCTCAGGTTGATTCTGGAAGGGAAGAGGGATCCCTCACCCCCCGCCTCTCAGTCCAAGAGTGATGTCACTGGAGTCCCAGGTGGGAGCTAAGAAGGGCGTCGGTGGGCAGTGACCAATCCATGGTCCTGACACAGCTTCATTACAAAGAAAGGATGAGACATTCAGTTCTGTTTCCCTTCAGGAGAGAAAGGGCTTGCCCAAAGCAGAAACATTTTATAGGCAATTTTACAAATGTAAGCAGTGGGAGAAACAGACAAATTTGTGTAAGTGAGAACTCAGAGACCTGAGAGACCGCAGCCCCCCAGCTCCTCCTTGACTGCAGAATGTGACAACATTCGGCCTGCATTTGCAGGTGAGTAAGAGGTGATGGGAGGGTCCTGGAGATGAGGGCTGGGGAGGAGAGGGGACCTGGCCTTTGGCCTCAGCTCTGTCACTTTCTGACCTCGCCACTGTGGGCAAGACATGTTAGTTCCAAAGGCTCAGTCTCTTCAATGGTCAAATGATGAAACCAGAATTAACAGAAATCAGTGTTTGAGTTTATTTCCAAGCCCTTCAGGTTTGAGTTGCCTCATTTCCCAGGTGAGGGAATTGAAGCTCAGAAAAGTCTCACAGGTCACAGAGCCAATGTGAGATCAAGGGGTATAGTCCCAGGTCCCTAATAACCCAAGGTCAGTTTTGGTTCCACCTTAATTCCTGGGAGCAAGTGTCAAAATGTTTTTCTGTGTTAGCAGAAGAGGCTTAAAGCCTGCAGGGTATTTTCAGCTGCAGCGGCTTGGACACACGCGCACCATTTGTTCCCCCATCCATCCTCTCTGCAGCTAAATAAAAGTTTCCTATGTATCTTGACGAGTTTCCTCATGCCCAAAACCCCAGTATATGCATCTTCCTTAAACTCACGAGACCGCAGGACAGTGGATCTTTCTTATATTAGCTGCTCTCTGAAGACTGGATGGGAGCCCACTGTGGACATCGTTGTAAAAAGAATCACTCCAGCAGGGAAATGCTTAATGGATATTAAAGGAAGTCGGATATTTATTGGGTTATGGCTGAGTCATTAGAGCCCAGAGCATGACTTGTTTAGGGGAATGAGGTTTCCAAATAAAGAATCAGGAGCAGGTAGAAACCAGGAGAGTCCGATGGGGCTCACAGTCCTTTGCAAACTCCCAGTGCTGTCATGTCCCAATGATCCCAGGACTTGCCTGGGAACAGCTGCCCTTGGGTAACAGAGAGGTGAAAACAGAGGTCACCTGTGGCCTGGGATTAGCTTTTATGCTCCTAAGATGAGACAAGACTAGTAAAATTGGTCTGTACCTCTGGAACCAGCAAATATTAAGAAAATCAAATAACATTTCCAGAGTCATTGAACTGCCCTGTTTTCCAGGTGACCTGAAAATAAATCCTGTGAGATAACTAAGCCTGAGGCTGGTGGGCTGTTCAATCACATCATGTGCAACTGTAGAACCATCCCCACATTTTGGTAGGAAGGAGCTCATCCACAGGGTGGCCCTTGGGAGAAAATACAGCAAAATGTGTTGTCAGATGGTTTGGTTTTTTTTTTTTTAAGCTCTTTATTGGTATATAATTGCTTTACACTTTTGTACCAGCTTTTAAGGTCCACCAAAGTGAATCAGCTGTATTTATACACATATCCCCATATCCCCTCCCTCCCAGGACTCCCTCCCAGGACTCCCTCCCATCCTCCCTGTCCGGGCCAACTAAGGCATCACCCATCATCGAGTTGATCTCCCTTTGTTATACAGCAACTTCCCACGACCTATCTATTTTACAGTTGGTAGTGTATCTGTGTCTATGCTACTCTCTCACTTCGTCCCAGCTTCCCCTTTACCCTCTACCCCACTACCCCATGTCCTCCAATCCATTCTCTGCATCTGCATCCTTTTTCTTCCCTGTCACTGGGTTCATCAGTACCATTTTTTTTTTTTAGATTCCATATGTATGAGTTAGCATACAATATTTGTTTTTCTCTTTCTGGCTTACTTCACTCTGTATGACAGTCTCTAGGTCTATCCACCTCATACATATAGCTCCATTTCATTCCTTTTTATGGCTGAATAATATCCCATTGTATATATGTGCCACATCTTCTTTATCCATTCATCTGTTGATGGGCATTTCGATTGCTTCCATGTCCTGGCTATTGTAAATAGTGCTGCAATGAATATTATGGTACATGTTTCTTTCTGGATTATGGTTTTCTCTGGGTATATGCCCAGTAGTGGGATTACTGGATCATATGGTAGTTCCATTTTTAGTTTTTTAAGGAACCTCCAAATTGTTTTCCATAGTGGCTGTACCAGCTTACATTCCCACCAACAGTGCAGGAGAGTTCCCTTTGCTCCACACCCTCTCCAACATTTATTGTTTCTAGACTTTTTGATGATGGCCATTCTGACACGTGTGATGTAATACCTCATTGTGGCTCTGACCTGCATTTCTCTAATGATTAGTGATGTTGAGGATTTTTTCATGTGCTTGTTGGTCATTTGTGTGTTTTCTTTGGAGAAATGTCTATTTAGGTCTTCCGCCCATTTGTGGATTGGGTTATTTGCTTTTCTGATATTAAGATACATGAGCTGCTTGTATATTTTGAGGTTAATCCTTTGTCCGTTGCTTCATTGGTAAGTATTTTCTCCCATTCTGAGGGTTGTCTTCTTGTCTTGTTTATGGTTTCTTTCGCTATGCAAAAGCTCTTAACTTTCATTAGCTCCCATTTGTTTATTCTTGATTCTATTTCCATTATTCTAGGAGGTGGGTCCAAAAGGATCTTGCTTTGATGTATGTCATGGAGTGTTCTGCCTATGTTTTCCTCTAGGAGTTTTATAGTGTCTGGCCTTCCATTTGGAGTTTATTTTTGTGTATGGTGTTAGGAAGTGTCCTAATTTCATTCTTTTACATGTAGCTGCCCAATTTTCCCAGCATCACTTATTGAAGAGGCTGTTTTTTTTCCACTGTATATTCTTGCCTCCTTTCTCAAAGATAAGGTGCCCATGTGTGCTTGGGTTTACCTCTGGGTTCTCTATTCTGTACCATTGATCTACATTTCTGTATTTGTGCCAGTACCATACTGTCTTGGTCACAGTGGCCTTGTAGTATAGTTTGAAGTCAGGAAGCCTAATTCCACCAACTCCATCTTTCCTTCTCAAGATTGCTTTGGCTATTCGGGATCTTTTGCATTTCCATACAAATCGTAAGATTTCTTGTTCTAGTTCTGTGAAAATTGCCATTGGCAATTTGATAGGGATTGCATTGAATCTGTAAATTGTTTTGGGTAGTATAGTCATTTTCACAATGTTGATTCTTCCAATCCAAGAACATGATATGTCCCTCCATCTGTTTGTATTGTCTTTGATTTCTTTCATTAGTGTCTTATAGTTTTCTGCATCCAGGTCTTTTGCCTCCTTAGGCAGGTTTATTCCTAGGTATTTTATTCTTTTTGTTGCAATGGTAAATGGGAGAGTTTCCTTACTTTCTCTTTCTGCTCTTTTGTTGTTAGTGTATAGGAATGCAAGATATTTCTGTGCATTATTTTTATATCCTGCTACTTTACTAAACTCATCAATTAGTGCTAGCAGTTTTCTGGTAGAGTCTTTAGGGTTTTCTATGTATAATATGTCATCTGCAAAGAGTGACAATTTTACTTCTTCTTTTCCAATTTGGATTCCTTTTATCTTATTTTTTTCTCTGATTGCTGTGGCTAACACTTCCAAAACAATGTTGAATAATAATGGTGAGAGTGGACACCCCTGTCTTGTTCTTGACCTTAGAGGGAATTCTTTCAGTTTTTCCCCATTTAGAATGACGTTGGCTTTTGGTCTGTCATACATGGTTTTTATTATGTTGAGGTAATTTCCTTCTATGCCCATTTTCTGGAGAGTTTTTATCATAAATGGATGTTGAATTTTGTCAAAAGCTTTTTCTGTGTCTATTGAGATGATCATATGGTTTTTATCCTTCAGTTTGTTGATATGATGTATCAAATTGATTGATTTGCATATATTGAAGAACCCTTGCATTCCAGTGTTAAACCCCACTTGATCATGGTGTATGATCTTTTTCATGTGCTGTTGGATTCTGTTAGCTAGTATTTTGTTGAGGATTTTTGCATCTATATTCATCAGTGATTTTGGCCTGTAATGTTCTTTTTTTGGCACATCTTTGCCTGGTTTTGGTATCAGGGTGCTGGTGGCCTCGTAGAATGAGTTTGGGAGTGTTCCTCCTTCTGCTATATTTTGGAAGAGTTTGAGAAGGATAGGTGTTAGCTCTTCTTCCTTTCTTTTTCATTTATTTCTGATCTGATCTTTATGATTTCTTTCTTTCTGCTCACTTTAGGGTTTTTTTTGTTCTTCTTTCTCTAATTGTTTTAGGTGTAAGGTTAGGTTGTTCATTTGATATTTTTCTTGTTTCTTGAAGTAGGACTGTATTGCTATAAACTTCCCTCTTAGAACTGCTTTTGCAGCATCCCATAGGTTTTGGGTTGTTGTGTTTTCATTGTCATTTGTTTCTAGATACTTTTTGATTTCCTCTTTGGTTTTTTCAGTGATTTCTTGGTTGTTTAATAGCATATTGTTTAGCCTCCATGTGGTTGTATTTTTTACAGTCTTTTTCCTATAAATGATATCTAGTCTCATGGTGCTGTGGTCAGAGAAGATGCTTGATATGATTTCAATTTTCTTGAATTTTCTGAGGCTTGATTTCTGACCAAAGATGTGATTTATCCTGGAAAATGTTCCATGGGCACTTGAGAAGAAAGTGTATTCTGTAGTTTTTGGATGGAATGTCCTATAAATATCAATTAAGTCAAGATGGTCTAATGCGCCATTTAGAGCTTGTGTGTCCTTATTTATTTTCTGCTTGGCTGATCTGTCCATTGATGTAAGTGGAGTGTTAAAGTCTCCTACTATTATTGTGTTACTGTCAAAGTCCATTTTTATGGCTGTAGCATTTGCCTTCTGTATTGAGGTGCTCCTATGTTGGGTGCACAGATATTTACAATAGTTATATCTTCTTCTTGGATTGATCCCTTGATCATTATGTAGTGTCCTTCTTTGTCTCTTTTAATAGTCTTTACTTAAGTCTAATTTGTCTGATATGAGTATTGCTACTCCAACTTTCTTTTGACTTCCATTTGCATGGAATATCTTTTTCCACCCCCTTACTTTCACTCAGTATGTGTCCCTAGGTCTGAAGTCGGTTTCTTGTAGACAGCATATGTAAGGGTCTTGTTTTTGTATCCATTCAACCAGCTTGTGTCTTTTGCTTGGAGCATTTCATCCATTTACATTTAAGGTGATTATTGACATGTGTGTTCCTATTACCATTTTCTTAATTGTTTTGGGTTTGTTTTTATAGGTCTTTTCCTTCTCTTGTGTTTCCTACTTAGAAAAGTTCCTTTAGCAATTGCTATAAGGCTGGGTTGGTGGTGCTGAATTCTCTTAACTTTTGCTTGTCTGTAAAGCTTTTGATTTCTCCACCAAATCTGAATGAGATCCTTGCTGGGTAGAGTATTCTTGGCTGTAGGTTTTTCTCTTTCAGGACTTTCAGTATATCCTGTCAGTCCCTTCTGGCCTGCAGAGTTTCTGCAGAAAGATCAGCTGTTATCCTTATGGGTTTTCCCTTATATGTTATTTGTTGCTTTTCTCTTGCTGCTTTTAATATTATTTCTTTGTGTTTAATTTTCATTAATTTGATTAATATGTGCCTTGGTGTGTTTCTCCTTGGGTTTATTCTGTATGGGACTCTCTGTGCTTCTTGGACTTGAGTTATTTCCTTTTCCATTTGGGGGAAGTTTTCCACTATAACCTCTTCAAATATTTTCTCAGACCCTTTCTTTTTTTCTTCTTCTGTGATGCCTATAACCTGAATGTTGGTGTGCTTAATGTTGTCACCAAGGTCTCTGAGACTGTCTTCCATTCTTTTCATTCTTTTTTCTCTTTCCTGCTCTGTGGCAGTTATTTCCCCCATTCTATCTTCCAGCTCACTTATTCATTCTTCTGCCTCAGTTATTCTGCTGTTTATACCATCTAGAGTATTTTTAATTTCAGTTATTTTGTTGTCCATTACTGTTTGTTTGCTCTTTAGTTCTGAGTCCTTATTAACTGTTTCTTGTATTTTCTCTGTTTTGTGTTCGAGATTTTGGATCATCTTTACTATCATTACTCTGAATTCTTTTTCAGGCAATTTTCCTATTTCCTCTTCATTTATTTGGTCTTGTGGGGTTTTTTCCTGCTCCTTTAGCTGCATGGTGTTTCTTTGTTTTCTCATTTTGTCTAATTTATAGGATTTTCTGTCTCCTTCCCCTATGCTGCCTAGTACTAATTCCCCTTGTTTCTGCCCTCTGCCCACTGTAGTGGGGTTTGTCCAGTGTCTTGAGTAGGCTTCCTGGTGGGGGGATCTGGTGTCTGCTTTACAGTGTGTGGCTCTGTGTCTCTTCTCTTTGATGAGCAGGGCCGTGTCAGGTGGTGTGTTTTAGGGTATCTGTGAGGTTAATATGGCTTTAGGTAGTCTGTGTGCTGATGGGTGGGTTTGTGTTCCTGTTTTGTTTGTAGTTTGGTGTGAGGTGTCCAGCACCGGCAGTTGCAGACAGTTGGATGAAGCCGGGTCTTGGACTCAAATACAGGGCTCTGTGAGAGTTCTCTGCAGTTAATCTTCCCTATGTCTGAGAACTCCCTAGTAGTCTAGCATCCTGGATTCAGTGCTCCCTCCCCAGAGCCTCCTCTTTGACTTCTGATGGAGTAGTCCAGACTTCAGAAGTTGCTTGTCCTGGCAATAAAGGGGTTTAAAGAAGACTGTCCAAGCCCCAAACTAATGGCAGAGTGTTGAGTCAAACAAATACTAAATCAAGGAAACACATACATGTATAAGACACACAAATACTGAATCCAATAGAACATAAGGCACTAGAAAGACCTGACAGAAGAACCCCAGTATGCAATCAGACAATCAAAGAGAAAACCAACAGAAATTCAAAACAAACAAGCAAAAAAACTCACCACACACACACAAACACAAATCCAGGGAGATTTTGAAAGCTCGGATCAAATATAATAAAGAGCAAGAGTACCACCAGACAGACTGAAGATTCTCAGAATGAAATCAGACAATTATATTTAGAAAAGATAAAGACCAAATCTAGTAATAAAAGCCAAAGCAGTGTGTCATCTGGAGAATAAAGCAAGGAAACAGAGCCGACCAATAATATTGATTATAAGTATATTAAGATAAAAGAAACTAAAAAAGGATAGAAGACAGGGCAACAGAAGAGCGTAGTATGACTGGAAATGTGAAAAGAAAAAGAAAAAAATTGAAATGTATAAAAGATAGAGATGAAAAGAAGGTAGGAGAGATACAGTCAGCACTACAAAAAATTTAACTAGAAAGATAAATATATAAAAAGGCTAATAATAAAAATAGAATAAAAAATATGTTATAAAACATGTAGATCCCTTAGGACTAAGATTGTAATTAATTAAAAAAAGAAAAAGCTAGAACTGACCCCAGAATATACCAGTTCAACATAATTAATAATAATATTTCTGTTTCCTTGGGGTCTCAGTTGTAAGTGTCCTTCTACCACCTTGGGCTTTTTGTGTTACTCTGCAACCAGCAGAGCTTCCTTTATTTTTCGCCTGTAAGTGCCGGGGTGTGTGGAGAGAGAGGGTACAACAGTGGCTCCTTCCCCTGGGAGTGAGTGAGCAGTGGCGCCCTGCCTGGGTTGAAGTGGCTTGGGCAGCTTGGGATGTGCCTGTTGCAGAGGGACACCAGCAGATCAGGTGTAAACAGGATGTCTCCAGAGCTGGGTCACTCTGAGGACTTTTGGCTCTCGGCTGCAGGCACTCTAGGCCAGCCCCACCCAGGGGCCTTTGTTATCCCTGAGTGCCTTAGCCAGGCCCATAGGGGTCCTTCCTTTGTCCATTGCAGGCACTGAGAGAGGCTACACCCGTGGCTCCTCCCCACTACTTGAGTCAGCAGTATTGAGCCGCCACCATGGCCACCCAGCTTTCTGTGGTAGGAATTCTCTGCTGCAGATTTCTTCCCTCCTGTCCTCTCAGTCCATCTCCCCACTGCCAGCAATGTTTCTCACCCTGAACCAGTTCTCCAGCTCCCAAATTCCAGCTGCCAGACCCCCTGTTCAGCTGTGAACTGACATCTCAGTCCGGACATGCTGTGCCGTCGTGCAGACCCTCTGTGTGTTTCATCTTCTTTCTCGTCTGCCACAGCTCAGCTGCTTCACCCTCTTTGAACAGTCCTAAATGCCTCCCTTCTGACCCAGGGAAATTCCCCATTGGAGAAGGGGTTTCCTGTCAGATAAGGGAAGTTTCCCCAAATTCAGCAATCTCCCCTCTGTTTCAGATCACCCCACCCCAGGGTGTGGGACCCATCCATTTCCTTTCTTCTCCTCTTTCTCCTTTTCTTCCCCCTCTGTCCTACCCAGTTATGTCAGGATCTTTGCAGTCCTTTCTGGTGTCCAAGGTCATCTGCTGGTGTTCAGCTGGTTCTCTGTGGGAATTATTGCATCTTTTGATGTATTCCTGATGCATCTGTGGAGAGGGATGCATTCCACGTCCTTCTACTTCACCACCATCTTTCTTCCGTTAGGATGGTTTTATCAGTGATCTGAGATCAGTGTCAGTGAATATGGCCAATTTGAGCATCAAACTTTCTTTGTGTTCACATTTTTCTGTTTCCAATTGCATGTATACCATGAATAGTTCAAATCCTTTTGTTAGAGTGACTGGCAAATGCTTGGCCTCAGAGAAGCAGTGTGACCCTCAATCATGCTGTGAGGGGCATGGCCTGCAGGATCTCTGAGCTCCTGTTTAGCTCCAGTGTTTTATGATTAGTCAGGAATATATAAATTCTGATTTAGTCAATAATGATTTAGGAATTATCAAACTGCAGCACTTAAAAACCTTTAGAGACATGCTCTCCGGAAGAACCAGGATTACACTTAGTTTTTCTGAATTCAAAAAACTTCTTGCTTAATTTTGGCAATTTTTTCAAAGAAAGTATGAAAATAATGCATTGGTTTCATTCTTTTTTTTTCCTCACTCCTTTTCACATTCAATATACGTACATCCAAAGAGCACCTGTCATGCGCCAACACAGTTCTGCTACAATGAGGTTCAAGTTCCCAATTGTCTACAAAATCCAAGATTCCCAAACTTTAAATATTATCACAAAAGTAATCAGAGCCTTGGAATGCCCCATAAACATATGGCAAGCAGGTCTTCAAATCTTCTCTGGAAGGGGTACTCTCAATCCGGTTCATTCAGGATTCACAGAGATGAAATCAGAATGAATGAACTCAAAATTAAATTGTAAAACAAGAGTCTATAGCCATTGAGAGTGACAGTATCAGAAACACAAAGCAAGCAAGCAAGCAAGCAAGCTATTTAGACTCTTCAGACCTTAAGATAATATACAACTGATATAGATTAAAAGTAAATATATTTTTTAAATTTTTAGTTATGAATGGCTAAACAAGGGGGACAGAATTGAGATCTTATCCAGAAGAGCCAGGCATTTTTGTAAAAGAACCAAACAGCACTTGCAGAAATGAAGAATATCGTCATTGCAATTAGAATCACCATGGACAAATTAGACAACCCAAATGTATACAATTGAAGAAATAATTAGGAAATGAGAACATAGAATTGCATATATTTCCGCAGAATGCAACACAGAAAAATAACATGGGGAAAAGATAAAAGAGAGGTCAGGAGATATGGAAACTAAAATGAGCAAATCCAATATATGTCTAACAGGAGTCCAAGAATGAGCAAGGGGTAGGGATTAGAGAGAACAGGGGTGAGATGGCTTTCATGGCTGTGAATTTCCAAATTGATGAAAGGGAAGAATGAGTCATTCAGGAAGCAGGGATGGTTAACTTGACTTAAGTCTGTATATCCACAGACTTGTTTTTATAGGACTTAACAAAGAACCTGACTCCAAGCAGAAAACATACATTCTCCACTAAAACACTTGGACGAAAATGACTACTGACCAAAGAATCAGTAGCATACGGACCATTTTTTCTGACCGTGATATGATTTAGTTAGAAATCAACAATTAAAGTATAATTTGGTGATTGAAATTATAGGAATAGTAGTATTATTAATGGTTTTGCAAAAAGATTCTCACTGATGGCCCACAGACATGTGATATTTAGGACGTATTGCTGTCACTCAGGCTCACCAAACCTGGCCTTGACATTTGGTTATTCGGAAGGTGGGGCTTGGGAGGGTTTGTTTTCTCCTTCCTAAATAACTTCCTCTTACTGCTTATCAGTTAAGAAAATGTTTATATGGGAGCTAAACCCCATATATTTGAATGTATATAAAAGCACGACCACCTACCAGCTGTCTTAACTTGGGTGAGTTAATTAAAATCTCTGTGCCAAGTTTCCTCCTTTGTAAATGGGAATGATAAAGGTGCCTACCTCTTAGAATCATTAAAAGAACTAAATAATACATGTAAAATATTCAGAACAGTGTTTGCCACTGCTTTAAAAATATTGACTATTATTTTATTATTTTAAAGTGACACTGATTAATTCAATCTTTCTTGCAGCCAGAGATTCTGGTGAGAATGGCCTACAGTATCTGGAGAAGAGGAGAAAGAGGGGACTGGGGTGGAGGGGGAAAGGGACTAAGAAAGAGGTGCATATTCTCTAAGCTAAACCAGTGGAAAAGCTAGGGGAGGGGGCTTTACACAGGTTGCAGAGAACCTGACCAGACAAAGCCCCATGTTGAGATCCAAGATGGCCACTGAGATAAGGTGACTTTCCCTCCGTCTTTCTGTCTCACCGAGAACACTTTCCTAGAAGCAGAGTCTGCAGATAACATGTAGGTTTGCTCCAGGAATGACCTCTGCAGCTTATGAGTTAAAAGTCGTAGAATGGAGAGGGTGAAGATCCGGCCAGGGGAATAGATTGCGTTCTGAGAGCAGCAAGAGTTGGAAAAGAATTTGCAGAAAGGCAATGGGGAATGAAAAATTCACCACATTACTGTGGAAGGGAGTCAGTGATAGGGATTGACAACTAGGAAAAATGTGTTCTCATGATTTGCTCAATTTTATAAACCTGAAGGCAAGTTGAAATAATTATGATTCATCACTCATGTATTAGTCAAATTTTAAAAATTAAACCATAGTACCTGCTTATAACGTGAAAAATGAAAAACAAGACACACCAGTCACAACAAAAATCTTTCCACATGTTAGTTTCCTTGGCTATGAAATGGAATATGAAATTTACTCAGCTGAGTTGTTCTGAGCTAACACGTGAATGGTTTATGGAATAGATAAATTCTCAGTAAATTTTGGTCACAGTAATCCAAGCTTCTGTTCTTAAGACCATATGGTGAATTTTCTCATGGACTTTTTTCCTATGCATTGCTTTTTTATATATAGTTGTGATCAAGCTATAGGTGTAAATTTAGATGACGCTTTCTTCTTTTAATGTTTTAAGTCATGTCCTACTTTTGTTTTTATAATACCCACAAGCCTTCCTTTAAACTCTGTCCTCCAATTTCAACTTGCCCTTTGTACTTCTGCTCTCCGCTGCCTGCCCTTTTTGCCTGAATAAAACAATATGCCCTCAGAAGGAAATGATTCTCATTTTTGTCATAAAGCGCTGTTTGTTCTCAGGATGGAGGAACTCTGTCTAGGAAGTCAGCCAGCCAGGCAGCCAAGGGCTCTGTCCCAACGACCCTTCTGCATGTTCATGAAAGATGTATTTCATGTGTCCTATTTTCCACTTGTGTTTCTCCCTGCTGTTTGCATGTTGCTTCCCCTGAGCAGAGGGCTCAGACACAAATTACCCACAGTCACTGTCATCATTCATGCCCCACTGAAGAGAATAATGCTAGTAGCTTACAACATACAATTCAGCATATTCTCATGGAATGATTCACATGTTTGTTACCACACTGAATTTCCAAAAGCTCTATAAGAATATCTCAGTAAAGCTGTAAAAATAATGTCGCTCAGTTGTGGCAAAAAGCTGGTTAAAAAGAAAAAAGCTCTATAAGAATCAGAGAAAACAATATTATACACCATTTAAACATTTTAAAAATTATTAAACGTATACACACTACTAGATATAAAAGAGATAACTGACAAGGACTTACTGTATAGCACAAGGAACTATACTCAATATTTTGTAATAACCTATAAGGGAAAAGAATCTGAAAAAGAATAGATATATAGATATGTATAACTGAATCACATTGCTATACACCTGAAACTAACACAACATTGTAAATCAACTGTATGTCAGTAAGAAGAAGGAGGAGGAGGAGAAGGAGGGGCAGGACAGGAGGGGGAAGAGGAGGAAAGAAGAAAAAAATTACTTAGAAACCCAGATCTGAAACTTGGAGAAGGAACACAGTTTCCCTGGTATCCCACAGTTGTCACCTTAGCTCAAGTGCTCTGACCCCCATTTAGCTCTTATCTTACCCAAATCAGAGACCCGTCGAGCTGGAAGAGACTAAAGAATCACGTGGCCCAAAGGTTTGCATTTACGTATAAGGATGTTAGGGCTAGTGAATTTCAGAAACAGTATAATTAGCATTTATAGAGAATTTTGTATTTTATGCTACATTTGCATTTGAAACTCATTTTACCCTCTAAGAATTGAGTACTAACATTATCCAATGTGAAGACAGGAAGAGTAGGGCTTTCCAAGGGTGACCTCAGAGCAAATCGAGAACCGATCCTGCAGCCAGCAAACCAGTCCAAAGTTCTACTACTTGTGATACATGTGGCCCTGGAAATATCAGTATTTCCCTAAACCTGAGTTTTCCTCCCCTTCAAAATGGGACTTAGAAACATAACTAAGTCACAGAACTGTTGTGGAGACGAAAGAAGATCATATATATGATAGAAACAAAGAAATTGGTAGGGAAAAAACGAAATGTATTCCTCAAAATTGGCTTTGCAGAACGCTTTATTGAGTATGTTTGGGAAATGCTTACATACAGTCTTGTAGAAATAACCCCAAATAAACCTGTTTGTTTCCTACCCTATTTCATCACAGAAACTTTTCCCAAAAGACACTATTATTAATATCCACGAAACAATATTTGGTGGAACATGTTTTGTGGAACATTCTCCCAAAGCTTTAAACTAATGTTATATTAATCTTTTGCTTTCTCAGCTGGAGACCACAGCCCACCCCTGTACATGCTGACCCTCTAACTCCCCCCGACCCTCTGCCCTTCTGTCATGCAGACTGCTTGAGGTGAAGAGGTCGACCCCCTCCTGCTGTCTTGCCTTGGGTAATGGCAATGTCCTCTCTGTGTTCTGATAATGTATAAATTGTCAATCATAAGTAATGTTATGCAAAAGGGGTGATGAGCTATCTCATCACCTTAACTGACAGAATGGAGGCAGCATTGAAAGTAGAAAGGATGGAGGAAGAGAATGCACTCTAAGTTCAGTCACTAGTGAGCAGTGCCACTTGGATGTCCATCTGCTTCAGGGTACGGGTGCTCCAAGCTCCAAGGACATGGATTTCTGAAGGAGGATGCCCAGGTTTCCCATAACGATGGTCAACATTGTGTGGTGCTCCATCTCTGATTTGAATTTCTCAATTTATTTGGGAGGAAGATATTGTGTAGGGAGGAGGCAGTGAGGAGTCATAGAAGGAAACTGAACTTTGAGGTTAGAGGCACAGGTTGAATATTAATTCCAGGACCCACCTTTGATGATCTTGTATGGCTCTGGGCTATGCCTCTGTTTCTTCCTTGGCAGGCAATCATGGGATTGGGTCCAGCAGGCATCGCTAGCTCCAGAGGCACAGCAAGGGCACCAAGGCAGTGACGTGCAAAAGTCTGGATGGCTTCACCCTGTGGCTCATTGGAGTTGTTGCAATCCAAGGTGAGTCATGCAGTGTTAAAACTCAGTGAGCATCTCAGCGTGCTTGGCTTGAATGGCACCAGTAACTCCAGGTGGTACCCAGAGTGAGATGGCTAATTGGCATCCTGGTTGGGACCCGGGTGTCTGTATTCCTTTGGGAAGGAGATCTAAGAAACTCCATGAGACAGAGTCTTGGGAGAAGAGAAGAATCAGAGATATAAGAAGGGAGGGTATTTAGAGGCCAGAAATGCCTCACCAAGGAATAACAAAGCAAAGCAAATCCCACAAATGGGGGAGGAAAAGAAGATTTCCGGGCGGGCGGGTTGCCACGTCTGCCATGGTTGATTAATGAGTCAAGCTTTCAATTTTCTGTTAAGAAAAAGCCCAGAAATGTGATGTTTGCAGTTGCTGTGTGAGATTTTCTTTTCTGAGTAAAAAAAAAAAAATCTTATAAGAGTTTGGAATTTTAAAATATGAAAATTAATTTGTTTGGGATTCAACTCACATTTAGAGAGTCTGATTAAACCTCTAGCTTTGACCATGACCATGAAACCCAGCTTCTTATTGTGCCTTCTGCTAATTAGAGCCGGAGACTTTGAATTTTATTGCTTTAATCTTGTGCTTGTTCTGGAGACCTGTGTCCCCTTGCAGTGGAGGTGACTTAAGGCAAACATGTCAGTGCCTTGCTCCGGTTCACTTAAAGAATAAATGACAACATTTTTATTTATTTATTTTTAAAAAGAGGGCCTCTTTCTATTTTCTCTGGCACCTGTTTCTCTGCAAGGCAGAGGAAGTTTTCAACATACACCACTCTCTTGAGAGCATAAGAGTGGGAGTCAATCTCCTCCTGCAGCCTCTGTGGAGGCTGACAGCCCTTGATGAGGTTAGCTGGTACCCAGGTCCACCTGAAGTTAGAGAAACAGCGAGTGACTTGACTCTTCTTATGTCCATGACTGGAGTGAAAACAAAATGTTATGCTGCTGCCTGAAGGAGCATCTACACTTAGTAGAAGGGAGGCAGTTACTCTAAATGGGGACTCGATGTGACAAACGTACAGAATCCATGTAGGTGACTAGTGATGAGACAGCTCTGCCATGGTACTGACCTCCCACCTAGTAATGACAGGATTTGCAGTTTATATTTAGGACAGACCATTCTCTAGGTTACAGTTCTTTCATTCTTTTCCTTTCCCAAATGATGGAACATCCTGAAAGATAGAGGGTCAATAGACCCTTCTATACCCGAGAGTGGCCCAGTACCAGTGAGCTGGGAACAAACTGAACAGGTATATGTGCAAGAAGTGGGGTCTGCAGACCTTGGCACTCCCCAGGGAAGGGGGATCACCTCCCAAGGCAGAGCAGGGGAAGGGGAGAGGACTGATGGAAGTGCTCAGGGATCAAGCATCAGGAGCTCAGTAGGAAGCAAACTGATAAAAGGAGGGAGGCAGCAGATAGAAAGATTTGTTCCATTTCAAGGATTCTCTGGAAATGAGGGAGGTAAATGTGACAAATTAAAGAAAGAATAAGGTGCAGGGATATGAGGGGGAAAGCAGGTTATCATAGACCACACTCTACGTGAAGTCGGCAGAAAAATGATTGTAGGTAGATGAAGGCAGAAAAGAAAGTAAGTCCAGGAAGAAGGTTGAAGGAGAAATTGACGGTGACCTTAAAGCATTTGCGACTTTGGACGTTGAGCCCAAATAAGACAATAACTGGGCTTCAGAAAGAAGTTGCCCTCTCTCCCCTTCTGTGTCTGGGATGATTAGGTAGGAATTTCTACCTTTTTGTCCCTTTCTCTTCCTTCTTACTCACTATCCCTCACTGAGCAATCTCAACTTACATGTGAAGTTATCAGAAGGCATCTACACCTGTAGACCTAGTCACGTTCTCCAGTATAGATGGGAACAGAAAACTAGAGAGCTTCAGGAGGGGAGTTTGGCATAAAAACTGAGTAGGTAAATGCAGCTGATTATCAAATAGAAAATAGTATTGAGAGAAGTTCATAGATCGGGGGGGCAGGGTTTAGGGGCAAGAATTAGTATCAGTGCATAGAAAGCTACTAATCATGTAAAATGAGAAAATCGTTAACTTTTTTGTGAAGCATAATGGTAGTATACTATGTGACTCAGCAGAGGACACTATTTACATGGTCATATTAGTATAAACATTAAATATGGACTTACCTAAAATTATGGTGTTATTATTCTGAGAATCTCAGATAAAGAGAAAGCTCTGTGCCTGTCAGAGAGAGTTAAGAAAACTAAATTCTCTACCCTAAATAGAAGATACGAAATATATTTAAATACATAAAAGATGAAATAGCAGTATAAGCATGTTATTTTTATACATGAAACTAACTGCTAAATTAGACAGTCCAAAGTGTAGAAATTGGCTGCCTCTGGGAAATAGGGGTGTAGGGGTTGCTAGGTAGAGTGACTGAGGCCTGGAATTGGAAGACACACAGTACTGCTTGCCTTTAGCTCAACAACAAAACTATGTGTGAGTGTTACTTCAGAAATAAGAAAAATCAACCATAAGAATATGTTCTATAGCAAGAATGTCTTCCTGCTATTTCTATTACTATTCATAATAGGCTTTCCTTGCAGCTGACCAGATTAGCTTTCAAAGCAGAGATCATCATGAAATTAATTCTCTCATCATAAAATTAACTTCATCATGAAATCAATTTTTGAAATTAATTTTTCCTTTGGAAATATGTGACATTTTCTAGTGTACATCTCATGACCATGAATAGAGTCCAGTATCAGAGAAAACCTAGAAAACCTCTCTGTGACCAATAATGCCCAGAAAACTAAATTCTCTACCCTATATACGAAATATATTTAAATACATAAAAGATGAAATAGCAGTATAAACATGTTATTTTTATATATGAAATTAACTGCTAAATTAGACAATCTAAGAATTTTATAACCTTTTTTGATACAGAATCCATCAAATCTATATTCTATATTTCCACCTGGACCCCTCCCCAGATAGCAAAATAGGAAAATTGGTTTATCTAATAGTCCTCGGATCTTTCAAACTGGGAATTCCACTGGCATTTAAAACTGAGATGCTCCAAGTCACTGCCGTGTGTGTGTGTGTGTGTGTGTGTGTGTGTGTGTGTGTGTGTGTGTCTGTGTGTAGAGGCATTACAGTCATTGAATGAATTGCTTCTTATATTCTCAGTCTATCATTTTCCTACCCACTACCTGAGCCAGCTATCAGGGTGTCATCCTTCTCTTTCCTCCAGGCCCTCCCCATCACCAAGTCTATACCTCCAGTCTTTTTAGTCTGCATCTTTCCTCCAGCCTCACCGCCCCTATTTTAGTTAAGACGTATGTTATCACATTCCTGTATCATTGCAGGAGCCACCTGGGAAGTTTATCTCTACTCAGACCCATTCTCATCTATTCTTACTAAAGCCAGAACAATGGTTTCTACAACTCAGATCTATCAATATCCTTTAGCAAAAGTGCAATTACTTAACACTGCATACAAGGTTCTCTAAATCCCTAGCATTCTTTCATTATTTACTTTGTCACATCCTGTAGACATATGGAATAGCTGCCAGCTGATCTGCAGCCAGGTCAGGGGAAACCCTGCCAGGTCTATAGGGCCAGTTCTATGGTTTAAAATGATAATTACACATTAAATATTACTACTGTGCTACTAGCTAACCAAGTAATTTTGCATTGTTGACCAGCTTTCACCAGAAGGACCTAGAGACAGAAAATCAAATTAAACAGAAAGAAGTAGAAGGAAGGAAGGAAGGAAAAAATTAATATACCAATGTAAGTCAATGAAATAAAACAGTGACAAATGGAAATTCAATGAAATCAAAAGCTAGTTCTTTGGAAAGATTAATAAACTTGAAAAGCCTGGAGTCAGGCTAATCAGGAGAAAAGAAAAAAAAAGAGAAGACACACATTGTCAACATCAGGAATAAAAGAGAGACTCTTACCTTAGGTCTTAAGACAGTAAAATTATAGAAAGGAAAGATTATCAACAACACAACAGATATAACAAGTTAGTCGAAATGAATACATTTCTTGAAAAACAAAAATTATTGAAAATTGACAAAAACAGAATATCTGAAAACTACAGGCCATGACCCCTTATGAACATAGGTGCAAATATCATTTTTTTAAAAATAGCAAATCAATCCCAACAGTATATACTGCATTATGACCAGGTAGGGTTACTCTGGGAATGCTAGGCTAGCTCAACATTTGAAAATCAATCAATAAGACACCATATCAACAGAATAAAGGAGAAAAAAACATAATTCAGTAAATTCAAAAAATAAAAGCCTTTGACAAATTCAGTATTATTCTTGACTTTTAAAACATATTTCTCAGCAAAGTAAGGCTATGAGGACACTTCCTCACCTGATGAAAGACACATACAAAGAAAACTAGAATTAACATCATACCTAAAGGTGACTGAATCCCTTCAACCTAAGAACAAGGCTACTCATGACGCTTATTCAAAATCATACCAGAGGTTTTAGTGCAATGAGGCAAAAAAGAAAAAAGAAAAAACCATAGAGCTTGGAAAGGAAGAAATAAAACTGTCTCTTTAGGGAATTCCCCGGTAGTCCAGTGGTTAGGACTCGGTGCTTTCACTTAGTGGGCTGGGTTCAGTCCTTTGTCAGGGAACTAAGATCCCATAAGCTGTGCAGCACAGCCAAAAACAAACAAACAAAAAAACTTATTTGTTCATATACAATGTGATTTTTTCCTATATAGAAAACCTCAGAGAATCTGCAAAATAACCTCATAAAACTAATAAGTGAAATTAGCAAAGTTTCTGAATACAAGATCAATATACAACACATTTTATATCCTGGTAATAAACAATTGCAGTCTGAAATAAACCATTACCATTTACCATTGACTCGAGGAACATGAAATACTTGTCTAACTCATAAAATATCTGAAAGATCTTTGTACTGAAAACTACAAAATCTTAATTAAAGAAATCAAAGAAGACCTGAATTAATGGACAGATATACTATGTTCATGAATTGAAAGAATCAATTTTGTTAGGATGTCAATTCTCCTTTAACCGATCGATAAATTCAATGTAATTCCAAACAAATACTAGCAGAGTTTTTGGTAGAAATTGACAAACTGATCCTAAAGTTTATATGGAAAGAAAAAGGAAATGGAATAACCAAAATAATTTAGAAATATAAGAACAATTTAGGACTCATACTAAATGTTTCCAGACTTACTATAAAGCTACAATAGTTAAGACAGTGTGGTAATGGAGAAAGGATAGACATATAGATAAAAAAAAAATAAAGGTACAGAAAAATATTTACAAGTATATGGCCACTTGATTTTCAACAATGGTGCAAAAGCAATTCAATGAACAAAGGATAGCCTTTTAAACAAATGGTGCTGAAATAATTAGATGTCCATATGCAAAATAATGAATCTTATACCATACCTTGCATCCTCTAAAAAAACTAATTCAAAATGATAGCAGACGTAAATGTAAAACCTAAAACGATAAAAATTCTGGAAGAAAACATGGAAAAAAATCTTTGAGACATTGGATTACACAAAGATTTCTTTTTTTTTTTAATTTATTATTTTTTGGGGGGTACACCAAGTTCAATCATCTGTTTTTATACACATATCCCCATATTCCCTCCCTCCCTCAACTCCCCCCCCCACCCTCCCTCGAGTCTCCCCCATCCTCCCCATCCCAGTCCTCTAAGGCATCTTCCATCCTTGAGTTGGACTCCCTTTGTTATACAACAACTTCCCACTGGCTATCTATTTAACAGTTGGTACTATATATATGTCTGTGCTACTCTCTCACTTCGTCTCAGCTTCCCCTTCACCCCCCACCCCCTCCCAAACCTCGAGTTCTCCAGTCCATTCTCTGCCTCTGCGTCCTTGTTCTTGTCACTGAGTTCATCAGTACCATTTTTAGATTCCGTATATGTGAGTTAGCATACAATATCTGTCTTTCTCTTTCTGACTTACTTCACTCTGTATGACAGACTCTAGGTCTATCCACCTCTACACAAAGATTTCTTACAACAGATTTCCTCCAACACAAAGGACATGATCCATTAACCAAAGAAAATAAGAAAATTGGATTTCATCAAAATTTAGAACATTTGTGTTTTGAAAGACTCTTTTAAGAGAGTGAAATGCCAAGATAGGAAAAAAAAAATTTGCAAATTGCATATAATAAAGGACTTGTGTCTAAAATGTAAAAAAGAATTCTCAAAACTTAATAATAAAATATAAAATCAATTAAAAATGAGCAAAAAGTTTGAAAGTACACTTCATCAAAATATGCAGATGACAAATAAACACATGAAAAGATGAACAACATTATGGAAATGCAAATGAAAACCACAGTGAGATACAACTACACTCCTAAAATTTTTACTTATTTTACTAAAATAATTAAAAATTGATAATGCCAAGGGCTGTTGAAAATGTAGATAACTGGAATTCTCATACACTGCTATTGAGACCAAAAAATGGCACAGTCACTTTGGTAAACTATTTGACAGTTTTCTGTATAATTAAACATACATGACTCAACATCCCAATCCTAAATGAAATGAAAGCCTGTATTATCACAAAGCCTATGCATAAAACTTTACAACAACATTATTTCATTATTGCTTCAAACTGAAACCCAGATGTCCTTCAACTGGAGAATGGGTAAACAAAATGTGTTACATCCATCCAATGGAAAGTTGCTAAGCAATAAAAAGGGCCAGAGTATCAATACATGCAACAACATGTCTAGAAACAATAAATGCTGGATGAATCGCAGATGCATCATGTTAAGTGAAAGCAGCAAGACTCAAAAGACTACCTACTACATGATTCCATTTATATTACTTCTGAGGAAGGCAAGGTCCTAGGACTGGAGAACGGAGCAGTAGATAAGCTGGGGAAGAGTTGACTACAGAGTGGCACAGGGGAATTTTGGGGGTGGTGAAACTCTTCTCAGGTGGGATGTTGGTTACACACCATATATGTTTGTCAAAACCTGCAGAGCTATACCCTAAAAAAGTGAATTTTACTGTATGTAAATTATGTTATACAAAAATTTTTAAAACTCAATAAAAATAAGGATTGTAAAGAAAGCAAAAGAAATAGAAAATCTGGATAACCTTCTATCTAGTAAAGAAAATGTGTTTGAAATTAAGTACATTCCCATAAAGAAAACTGCAAACCTAGAGAGTTTTGTTGGTGAATTCTAACAACAATTTAAGAAAGAAATTATAACTACCTTACACAACCTCCGTCAGAAAATGGACACCAGAATTTTATAAGAACTGGATTAATTTGATACTAAAACCAAAGATTTTTAAAAAAAATAATGCAGTGTATTTTCATTACACAAGCATAAACAAGAAAAAAATAATGTAACCAATATTAGTAAATCAAATACAACAATATAAAAAGAATAATACTCCATGATTAAGATAAATGCATCCCAAGATTTGAGGTAGGCTTAATATCAAAAAATCTATCATATTCCTTCCTTGTGTGTATGTATATGTTTTTTCCCATAGTCGAGATGCCTACAAACCAAGCTCATCAAAAGATTCCTCTATATCACCTCACACCAGTCAGAATGGCCATCATCAAAAAATCTAGAAACAATAAATATTGGAGAGGGTGTGCAGAAAAGTTGGTAGGGCCACTATGGAAAATAGTTTGGCGGTTCCTTAAAAAATTAAAAATGGAACTACCATATGATCCAGCAATCCCACTACTGGGCATATACCCAAAGAAAACCATAATCCAAAAAGAAACATGTACCATAATGTTCATTGCAGCACTATTTACAATAGCCAGGACATGGAAGCAACCGAAATGCCCATCAACAAATGAATGGGTAAAGAAGATGTGGCACATATATACAATGGAATATTACTCAGTCATAAAAAGGAATGAAAAGAAGCTATATGTAATGAGGTGGATAGACCTAGAGACTGTCATACAGAGTGAAGTAAGCCAGAAAGAGAAAAACAAATACCGTATGCTAACTCATATATAAGGAATCTAAAAAAAAAAAAAAAAAAAAAAATGGTACTGATGAACCCAGTGACAGGGCAAGAATAAGGATGCACATGCAGAGAATGGACTGGAGGACACGGGGTTGGGGGGGTGGGGGGCAAAGGGAAAGCTGGGACGAAGTGAGAGAGTAACATAGACAGACGTACACTACCAAGTGTAAAACAGATAGCTAGTGGGAAGTTGCTGTATAACAAAGGGAGATCAACTCGATGATGGGTGATGCCTTAGAGGGCTGGGACGGGGAGGGTAGGAGGGAGTCATGGGAGGGAGGGGATATGGGGATATATGTATAAATTCAGCTGATTCACTTTGGTGTACTTCAAAAGCTGGTACAAAAGTGTAAAGCAATTATATTCCAATAAAAAGCTTAAAAAAAAAAGGTTCCTCTAATTTTTATTCTGCTAATAAATCCACAAAGCTCTGTTCCAGTGCCCCTTCCTCATCTTCCTTGGGACAGTATGGTCACTTGCCCATTGATTCAATTTCCTACTGATTCTACAAATGGTCACTGTCATCAGTTCCTACTGGTGTCCATTTCTCATCCAGGTTCTTGGGATCACTATACTTTTAAGCTTGCCTTGGTTTTCAAATCAGCATTGTTTCAACAAAATCTTCCTCCTGGCATCAACTATCAAGAGAACATTGCACTTTGCTGCCTTAGTTTGGGTTCCTCCAGAAGACAACAGTAGGACAAGGATTTGAGGACAAGTCGTTTATCTTGGAGGTGATCTCAGGAGCCAGTGGCGGAGAAGCAGCAAAGTAAGCCAGGGAGGGAAGGAACTAATAAAGAGCTTAGTCTCCAGGAGGCTACCTGGGGAACCTCAGGTAAAAGGGCATTGGATGAGTTTCGCCATCCAAATAATGAGGGAGCTTATGTATCAACACACCAGCTCCCATCAGTCATTAGTTAAGAGATGTTAATTTCCTGGTGTTAATTTCCTGGCATTACCAGCCTGCTGGACAGGTGCAAAGTGGGCCCTGGCAACTAAGGAAATTCCTCAGGCCAGGAAATACTGGTTCTTCCAGTGGGAGGTCAGGCCAGTGAGCAGCGAAGTGGTCCAACCGCGAGGGGCTATGACTGGGCACTAACAGCATCCAGTACTGATCCAGTCAGCATCTCGCAAAGAGACTTTCAGCAGGAGATCTTAACTATTGTGTAGTTTACTAGCAAAGTCTGTGAAAATGGTTTCATAATTACTAATAAAAATACACAGAAAAATACCTGACTGTGTCAGGCACAGAATTTCTGGCTGGGCCCTCCCTCTTGGGAAAACAGAGATGCTCCTCTCTACCAAATCCCATAGAGCGTGCAGGATCAGGGTGAGATGACATTAGCACCAACCAGCTGGCTGGCTTTGCAGCAAAATCAACACCATTTCTGCATTGCCTCTACTTCACACGAGCTGACAGTTGTGCTCTGTCTGTGCTGTAAAATTGCATGTCTTTTCTTATACTATTTCTCTTTGCTTTTTATTTTATTTTTCCTCTGCCTTGTATCTTTAGATTAAAAAAAAAGCATTTTGCCAGAGGTAGGGTTAAGGTTAGGGGCTTAAGTGGTCAGAAAATTTGAACTCCTCTTGTAAAAATTCAAGCAAACCTTGTCTTTCCCTACGTCTGTGTCCTGAGGAACTGGGTTTCAAATAGTTCATAGCTTTTCGCTGAAGTCTAGCAAAGCAAGGTCAAGGGCCAAATATCTTTGTTCTCCTTCCTTGCTCTACAAAAGAATGATCTCAAGACTCTGTCACCCATTGACAGAGGCATGGTATATTGCAGTGACAACAGCCATGAATGTGTCTCAGATACCACTTTTGGCAATATTTATAACCAGAGATGGGCTAAGTGCCTTTGATGAAAAATATTTCACAAGAGATGATCACAGGAGCTGAGATAACTAGACTGAAATGAGAAAACTTCAGCAGAGAATTTTGATGATGCAACAGTACAGGGTAAGATGTTCTTCAAGGGACCCTGGTGGAACATGTCAAAGCCCTGGAGTTCTTGGTAGACTACAGGTGTGAGCTGGTTTCAGCAGCACACCCAAGGAGGGAGGGAGGTGTGGAAGGACAGAGGTTCATCCTGGGAGGCTGTCGACCAGGGCGAACACTTCAGGTTCAGATTCAGGTTCAGATTCTAACAGCTAAAAACACTGTTATTCTCTTGATGGGGAATTGAGAACAAGTCTGGAAGACCACAGAAGATGGTGGCCACATCCCCTAAATACTTAGATCATATTTTCTGCATATGTTCCCGTGTTTGACTTGCTCTCATTTGCAACTAACCTTTGTTAGCCACTTCCTATGTGTCGGGACTGTTTTCAGAGATTAACACATGTAATCCTCACTAGGCTGTGATTCATGTGTTAGTATCGTTCCCGTTAAACTTAAATGCAATTAGGGCTTAAGATCTTTCCCAAAGCCACCCAGGGAGTGAGCGGGTGAGCAAGGAGATAAGCCCAGGCCCTTTGCAGTAACTCGTACCACAAGCTTCCTCCAGGAGGGCAGGAGGAAGGGAACCGGTGAAAAGGGAAGGAGGCTGTGATGTGCATCTCTGAAAGGGAACACAGCATCTTTAGTGGACTGTTTCAATTCAGAGAGAAGAAAGGAAGGAAAGAAAAGCATGGGAGGCTGGGAAGAGTTGATAACAGAGATAACTGGGTAATCATCTGTCCGGAAAAGTAAGGATGAAGGGCTGACCCCAGGGCAGTGGTTGGGCAGAGAGGGAGTGGAGAAAAGGGATCCTGTCTTTAGGGAGGGAGAGTGGAAGGGATTTGATGACTCCCACCCATCTCTGAGAGGACGCCCACTGCCGCCCTCTGGTGATAGCAGGTTGTATTGAATCTTGCCAGAGGGCTTGAAAGCTAGGAATGCTGCGTCCCCTTGGGTGAGCTTGGCCCCTGTCACACTTCCTACCCACCCCCCACTGCCACCCATGCAGCCCAGCTGTGATGGCAGTGCCTGCCCACAGTCCAGCAGCATGGGCTTCCCCATCCCACGCTCCTCCTGGGCTGAGAAGATTCACATCATTTTAGGATTCTTTAAGGAAACTTGAATATGAGATAACTACAAAAGGATGGCCAGACCAATTGATGAGAGTGATCATTTGTTGTGTGCTTCCTGGGTACCAGGCACCAGAACCAGCACTGTCTAGGCCCTATCTTGCTCACTTAATCATCACAGCAAAACCTAGTGTAACCGAAAGTGGGGTCCGGCTGCTCGCCGCTCAAAAGCCATTAAAGAGGCAAGGTTGGTGGAAAGGAAAGTTTGCTTTATTTTGGATGACAGCAACTGGGGGTGGGGGATGACGGATGCTTATCCAAAGGCCGACTCCCCCACCCCTGACAATCAAGGGGCAAGAGCTTTTTATAGACAGAGGGAGGAGGCTACATGCAGAAACAGCACAGTCAGCTCTGACAGTCATCTTGCAATTGGTCATTGGTGGTCTGACCAGTGTCATCTTGATTGTTCTAGGTGCAGTTAATCTTCAGTTCCAGGGTCGGTTTGTTCCCATTTCTTTGAGGCCAGTTCTCGGGATTGTGGCAGCTTATGTCATGGCTACAGCCTGGACATCGTGTAGTTAACTTCTTCCACCTGGTGGGGGTTTCAGTATCTACCAGAGAGCTCACAGGACATAGCTCAGAATATTATCTGTAGTCCTTAAGGAGGAACTAAAAGTCCTTGGCTGTGCTCAATGACTAAAGTATTATTATTTGGTCTCCTTTGACTGTTTTCCTTTGTTTCTGCATTTTCTCACTTCTCTGATTAAACTGATTCTTTGGCTAAAATTTTTCCACAGACCAAAGGCAGGCTGAGGACATGGCGGGGCAAGGACCATAGGGTCCTGCTCTGTTTCACTAGGAGGATGGTATCAAAATCCCCCAAGTTGCCAGTAAGAATACTTAAATGCAGGGAGGTTAGCTCTCTCCTTCTTCACTGGAAGAGAGTGATCAGAGAGGTTGGAGATGACAAGAAACATGGCTACTGCTCCTTCTAGAAAACTGTCTTCCTAGAGACAGAACAGAGATGCAAAAACGATTTGGGAGCATATAAGTTTAATTTATGATGTGGCAAGACCATCATAAAGCATTCCGAGCTTCACAATGATGGTGCGCCGTATCAGCATTCGGGCTCCCCCCACCCCAAGTTTCTTGATATCGCTCAGCTCTCACTTTGAAAAACACGACTGATAAAGCATTTGGCTCCCAGCTCTCATCTGGTGCCTGGAATCAGAATGTCGATGTGAATGTGAAGCCCAAAGGAATTCCAGTTGACATCACCCCCATCAATCTGAGGTTTATTTGCCTGAAGGCCTATGACGGATACAGCTATCTCAACCGGGTTCTGCAATTTTATGAGGGAGTTTTGGCGAGAAATGCTATGTTAAGCACCATTTAGGCTTTGCTCAGACTGTTTTTATGGAGGAAGTTATGATTCCTGGTCATCGCTAGAGTTTACCTTGAACGCCTCCTCCTCGGATATGAGTGAGGGCTTCGTTGCCTTTCTGGACCATCCCATCACAGTTGCTGTCGCAAAGAGTCGTCCCTCGGTCTTTAGGCTGACGTTATGTACAAGCTAATGACAAAGCAATAAATCTGGTAGTAAACAGTTGTGGGGTGACATTTGCTGAGCCAAAGTTACAGGCAGCGGGAGAGTGTTTCAGTGTGAAATTGCTTTCACCGTACTTCCCATTATGATGACCTATGATGTAGATTAAAAATGCTGCTGCCACCCCCTCCCCAAGTGCATTGCCACTTCTTTATAAGATCAATAGACCTTTCAGTGGAAACCGCTTCATATGCACTCTGTCCTATGAGACTCCCTTGGCAAGCTTAGATATTGAACTCGGGGGAACTAGGGCATGTCCTGAATGGGTCCATTTCTAATTTTTTTGCATAGGTTCCCTAAACCACATTTACTAATGCCTATTGTATGTGAGATTCTCTGCTGGTTGATGTTGGGATAAAGGGATGCAATCCCTTTCTGGAAAGATCTCACACTCTAGAAAGGGGAGGGGAAAAATAAGCCAGCAACTCAACACACATAGAAAGTACTAGGGCTCTTAAAAGGTGCAAAGAAAGTGGCAGAGGAGATTAGGGTATAATTTCTTAACTCTCTAGGTCAGGGGAATATTCCTGAAGGGGACTTTATTTGCCCTATGCCTTGGCTGATGTCAAGCATGGAACCTCCTACTCTGGTCACTGTGGTTTCTCACTTCTTTCTGGTACCCACCCTGCTCCATTTTTATTGTGATCCTTATTCCCTCTGTTCCTCATGTATTTAACTTTCAGAGTCAGTGAAGGCATCATCCCTCCCAGGAAGCCTCCCTCACCTGGTAGCCCCAGGCTTGGCCAGGTACCTCCACTCTGCCTGCATGCCACCTGGGCATATCTGTGTTATTTTCACATTGATAGTGGACTTTTTGCATGTGTGTCTTGCCCATGCAATTGTAAATCCTCCATAATAGAGACACTATCTCATTCATTTTGTGGCTCCAATGCCAGCATAGCTCTTGCCACAGAGAGGAACTCAATGAATGCTTAATTAATACCAGGGTGAGTCAAAAATTGTCCACACGCTGGCTGTAGAATTTACAGAAGTTTTAATAAAACTGGAGTGCAGATAACTTTTGACTTACTCTCGTAGGTTGCATGGCTGGGTGACTGGATAGAAATGAAGTGGGTGGAGCAATAGGAACAAATCTTTAAGCCAGAAGTGCCAGGTATGTGAAAAGGAATGCTAGGAGGTGAGGTCATAAGGGAAACTTGGAAGTATATCCGGGGGTGCCAGGCTGAGAATTAGGGACTCTATCTAGGATGCAATTGGCAATCATGGGCGCCAAATTGGGGAAACTGTGCACATCAGTAGAATCCTGCCTGTGTTTTTGGATTAGGGGTACCCCTCTCTTTACCCCTCATAGGATTCAAAAGGGAGCTTGCAACCTTTGTATAAGACCCTACCTCCTAGCTACAGTGGTTGGTCAAGGGGTGGATACTGAACCTTGCCTCCTGGTTTGGCTAAGGATGTACCCGTGACCCAAATCAGTGCAGCTGGAGAGATTTTATGAGATGGTTTTCCAACCGGCACCAGGCAGGGTGGTGCAGCTGTGAGGATGTGTGCTACTGTTGACCAGTTCCTCCATCATGGACAAAAATGGATCTAAAGTTAAGAGACTCAAAGCAACGTGCAAAAAGGAGCAAAGGTGAGAAGACGCCAGTGCAAATTGTCTCAGGCGACAGCCCTGGCTAAACCAGCTGAACTGGCCCCTATAACCTACAGTCAGATGCAGCTTCTTTCACTCTGACACCACCAACAGCGGGCTTCAGGGAGCACCCAGAGACGACCCTCAGCCTGAATAGCACCTGCCTTATCACTCCAGGCTACCCAGAAACCTGCTCTGGAAGGCAGACTGTAATAAGAAGGGACACACACCTTCCCCCAAGAGGCATCAAGATGAGACCCATCAGGGATGTCTACATCCCTGTTTATCCTTCTCATCCCCAGGACCATGTTTTGGGCCATGATTATTGGTCAACACCCCCCCCCCCAACAAAGTCCCAGCATGTCATGACATCTGCCATTACTCAGATGCAGATAGAAATAGAAGCAGTCAAAAGGGGACTACTTCAGCTTTCCTACACGACAATATCCAACCAAATAGCACACTTACCCACAAACTCTGTCTCTCTTTTCTTACAATGAATGAACTGACTCTGTCTCTATTAAAGCCAACCACTCCTCATTTCACTGGATCACCTCTCCTCTTACCCAAGAGGGGTTTGTTCCTGTACTCAGTCCTCCTCTCTCCTACACCATCAAGTTTTCCTCTTTCTCCTCGATCAATCTGTTGTTTATAAGTCTATTGTAGTATTTCCCAACTTTACAAAAAGGGGAAAATACTGCTGACCTCCTATCTTCCTCTAGCAATTACCTTTCTGCATTCCTTTTTAAAAGCTAAACTTCTTTAAAAAGTTAGAAATAGAGATACGGTGTCAAACAAGAGAGATGATACATATATAAACGAAACCAGACTTAGATGCTTAAAAGATATAACAAAGTATCATCCCCTTCTCCAGAGTCTTGGAGACAAAAACAGAAGAGGTCAGGAACCATGCTTTAGAAACACAATAGTGGATTTCCATATCTATTCCAGACTTTTTGCTGTGGAAGAAAAGAAGAAGCAGCAGCAAGAGCTAGCTGAGAGACCTAATAAAAATATAGACGTTTCAGACTCTTCTCTCGACATGAATTTGCATCTCATTAACATCAAGCTGATAAGAGGTCTTATTTCCACATTTATTAAAGAAAGAATGATCTCTCTTCAACGCACTTGAGTCCAATATTATACATGCAGCACGTGAAATGCAGATGAAGTTTCAAGCCCATCATACGCTAGGTTTGAAGAGATGAGCTGATAACAGTTATACATAATTTCTCAAGCCACAGATTAGTTGTCATTTAATCTATTTAGCTTCCCCAAATAACCCTGACAGAATTAACCATTTCCCCTTTCAAATCCTATAAAATTTTTTAACATAATTCTATATGTGTTAGAAGAAGTAAAGTTGAAATATCACTGTAGTGACCTTAACTGCAAACTAGATGTATTATAGAATCTGCCATTTGCAATTTGGGTGAAGATAAAAACAAACAAACAAAAACAACAAGCAATGAAAGGTAATTATCAAAAGCCCTGGAACTAAGTGTATGCCCTTTAATTATTCAGTATAAAGATTTCCTCCTTTTGTGTCTCATATCAGAGGTGGCCAGCAATCCCCTGTCCACCGACATCTCACTCCAAAATAATCACGCTTGGAATGGCCAGGAGTCTGCTTTAACTTTTTCAAACAAAATAGGAGATAAGATGAGAAATATCATGGCAGCACTATTCACAATAGCCAAGACATGGAAACAACCTAAATGTCCATCGACAGATGGATGGGTAAAGATGTGGTACATATATGCAATAGATTACTACTTAGAATGAAATAATGCCTTTTGCAGCCTCATGGATGGACCTAAAGATTATCATCCTAAGTGAAGGTAGAAAGAGGAAGACAAATACCATATGGTATCACTTATATGTGGAGTCTAAAATATGACACAAATGAACCTGTCTAGGAAACAGAAACAGAATCAAGGACAAAGAAAACAGACTGGTGGTTGCCAAGGGGGAGGGGGAGGGGAGAGGGATGGATTGGGGGTTTGGGATTAGCAGATGCAAATTCGCATATATAGAATGGATAAACAACAAGGTCCTACTGTACAGCACAGGGAACTATATTCAATATCCTGTGATAAACAATAATCCAAAAGAACGTAAAAAAGAATGTATATGTGTGTTTTTGTGTGTGTGTGTGTGTACATAAACGAAGTAATCCACAACAAACAGGTTTTGAAAAGTTCGTGTGAGCTAGGTACCAAAACAACTCACGGAAGAGCATAAACAGAAGTGTTTGGATATCTGCAAACAAAATTTGGACCGATACGCTAAGCAAGGTGACAGTTTCTTAAAGAGAATCATTACTGGTGACGAGACATGGATTCATCACTATGAGCCTGAGAGTAAACGGCAGAGTATGGAATGGAAACATCCTCAATCACCGACCAAGAAAAAGTTCAAAAGTCAACCATCAGCTGTAAAATCGATGCTTACAGTTTTCTGGGATTCTCAAGGGCCTGACTGTATTGGAACATTATCAGGAAAAAGTTTCAACGATCAACAGTGTTCATTACAGTGAGATGCTTATTGAAGAGCTGAAGGCTAAACTTCGGATTAAATGCAGAGGACCTCTATCCAAGGGTGCTGTGATCTTGCATGACAATGCATGTCTGCACACTTCTGCCCACACTGTCAACACTTTGCAAAACTTCATTTTGAGGTGTTAAACCATCCTCCCTGTAGTCCTGATCTTGCTCCATCAGACTTTCACCTGTTCAGTCCCCTGAAAGCAGCCCTACGAGGACGAAGATTCACTTCTGATGAGGAAGTGAAGACATCAGTGCATTCGTGGCTCACAGCTCAGCGTGAAACATTTTTTAATAAGGTAATATGAATGCTTGTTGACAGATGGACAAAGTGTATTGAAAAGCAAGGAGATTATGTCAAAAAATGATGTACTTGCCCTTTCTAAAAGTTAATTAAAATAAATTCTACAGCCAGAGTGTGGATAATTTTTGACTCACCCCTGTATAACTGAGTCACTTTGTTGTACAGCAGTAACTAACACAACATTGCAAATCAACTATATTTCAGTAAAAAAAAAAAAGATGAGAAATAAACCTTATTCTCCTCTAAGGGATCTCTCCTCAACAGGTGACCAGATTGGTTTTTAAACTAATTGCTTAACTAACTACTTAAACACAACTGTTAACATAAATAAATCATAAAAAGAAACAGCATTCCCAGCAGCAACTGTTCTGTTTTGTTTCTCTTATATGAACACGGAACACATGTTCTCAACATTGTGGTGCATGGAATTTATTTTGTATGTCACTTAACTGTGCCCAAATACAGTGGAGTATGCAGAATTTAATGCAGATGAAAATGTGGAAATGGCTATGGTAGATGGTTTATGTAGATGAACAGGGGTCTTTGTCCCTAAACTAAAGGGTTCCCAGCTTATTGCACATTTTTTTATTTTCTTTTATCGTGTGTTTTCTTTACTATTATAATGAGCTATCAGTTGTTACTACTCACCATCTATCGGCCTTAATCAATACTGAACATGTTATTACTGTTGTGAGGCAGGAGTAAATAGGATCTAATGAGAACTGAAAGAGATCCTTTATCAATCAAAATAAGTGTGAATGTAGTGCAAGCATTTTGTGATGTCTGTTCCGACATCTGTTTATCACTTCTGCTGCGAATATTGAAGGCGGACCTAATGGAACACTTCTGATAAGATGTTTATACTCTATTTGTCATGTATGCTTTTTTCGGATGATATAAAGCACATAAAGCAGAGAGATGCCATTATACAAGCGGCTTGCTGTGGGCAGAGAAGAATCAGAATTCAGGCTTCTTGTGCATCTGATTCAGGTACCCATATGACTCAGCCTCAAGCCTCCATCGTTCCACAACTAGCATTTCCCCACCTGGGATTTCACAAACCAATAGTAAACAAACTCCAAGTTTCATTTCCATAAAATGACGGAAGATGGGTCCCCTGAGTGAAGACCGCCTTCCACCCTTCATCTCAGAAATTTAAACCAGTGGATTTGATAATAAATGTTAAGGGTGTGCAATTAACATACAAAGTGGCGGCTGGAAAGGGCACAGCAGACAGACGTCTGGCTTGAGTCACTTCTGTGCCCTGGAGATACAGAATAGCTAATAAATGCTGTTCTCTGTTTATGTGTTGCCTTGTGAGACACTCTGCTCTGAGTGTTTTCTTGGTAAAGACTTCATCTGGCCTCAGGAACTCACCCCAAAGGAGGGAGAGGCTGATGTTTTTGCCTTAGATTGGCAGGTAGTAAAAAGTGAAAAATTAAGACATTACATGAATTTTCCCCAAGAGAAAAGAAGGGCTAAGGTGACTTTTCTTTTTAAATCTCAGGTGGAGATGAGGCTGTCTCACTTTTCTTGAGTTGATGCAATCTATTAACAGATGCAAAATGCTTAGAAAGAGTGCCTAGCACGTAGTAACTGCTGATAACTGACAGCCATTCCATCCCCTTCGTTACCATCATCCCTGCCACCACCTTTGTTTTACAGAACTGAGGAAACAGAGGCTGTGTCACATGGGCTGCACATCTCAACCACAGGGGTAGTAACTGGTTCATGGTAAGCAGTAGCTCGGTCCCCGAGTTGTAACTTGGATAACAAAAATAATCGAATGAAGAGCTAAAGAGGTAGTCTAGTTTTCCAGTTAAAAACATTTAAAAAAATCATGTCAAGGACTTCCCTGGTGGAGCAGTGGTTAAGAATCTGCCTGCCAATGCAGGGGACGTGGGTTCGAGCCCTGCTCTGGGAAGATTCCACATGCCACGGAGCAACAATTGAGCCTATGCTCTAGAGCCCGTGAGCCACAACTATTGAACCCATGTGCCACAATTATGGAAGCCCACGTGCCTAGAGCCCATGCTCCACAACAAGAGAAGCCACTACAATGAGGAGCCCATGCAACACAATGAAGAGTAGCCCCCACTCGCCACAACTAGAGAAAGCCCATGTGCAGCAACCTAGACCCAATGCAGCCAATAAATTAAATTTAATTAATTAATTAATTAATTTAAAAAAATCATGTCAAGTATCACAGGTTGTTCGAAGGGCTACTATTTCACATCCTGTCATAAGACATCTGATGAGTTAGTTAACCTCTCTGTGTCTCCAAGTCCTCATCTGTAAATCAGGGGCGATACCATCAAAGTCACTGCAATGTATAGAGAGGAACTGAAATATTGCATGTAAAATCGTTAGCAGAGGGGCTGGTGTAATTGGTGTATAGGTAAATATCCTGTAAGTGGCAGCTACTTTTGTTTTTAAAGGGCAAATACACGAAGCATAGGTTTTAGAGTCAGAATGAGCCGGGTTTTCGTCCTTACTTTCTTTGCACAAGGAATCTTTCTAAACTGCTGTTCTCTCACATGCAAAGTAGTAAAAATTAAAGTACCTGTCTCGTTAAATTATTGTGAGCCTCTCTCACTAAAGCAGTCAGTAAATGTGTATTCTTGTTGTTATTGCTAAATGGCTAATAACTGCTAACATGCATTCAGTCCTTACTATATATTCAGTTTGAGTGGAAATTCTCTTCATGTACCACCTTGTTGACCTCTCATAGAAACCATCTGAATTAAGTAATAGAATTATTCTCATTTTAATAAGGAAACTGAGGCAGAATGATTAGGTATCTTGCCTAAGGGTCACACTTAGTAATGTCAAAGTGGGAATTCAAAGCCACTTTAAAATCCTAGAAAAATAAGAGCAAATCGAATGTAAAGAAAGTAACGGGAATAATCAAAATAATAATAAAAATAAGATGTGAAATCAAGGAAACAGAAAGTGGATATATTTATAAGTGAAAGCAGGTGACACATAAATTGGAAAATACGGTATGAAATCTCAAGTCGGCCCTGACCACTCTCTACCGAGGCTCCAGGGCTTTACGAAAGTTCTGGGCTCTGACTCGCAGGGGTTGTGGACCCAGCACCTCTTTTCATGCCCTCAGTAGATTTTAGAGCCACACCCACAAGTTATAACAGTAGCTCATACTCTGTCAGCTTAGTTCGGCTGGAATTGCATTTTCCAGAATTCCCTTCTCTGTGTGGTTAACGTTCTCCTCAAGACTTGGAAGGTGGAAGAGAAGGGGTGGCCACGTTTGTGCACAGACGGTCCATGAACTGTGACCTTGTCATGGTCCCCTGACTCACCTTGTTGGCACGAGGCAGCCGCTTGGCCCCCTCCAGCACTCACTGAACTTCTGCCTTCTGCTTCCCTGAATCTTCCTGGAGATTCCCTGCCGAAGGACTCCAACTTCCCCCAGAGGTCCCACACATCATTCCAAGTGAGATCTTGCAGGTAGTGAGAGACAGACAGACCCAGTTTATCCTCACAGGTCCCAGTTTGTCCTTGCTGTCCCGTCCGCCACTTCATGTCCTCCCTTCCTTCCCAATCTTTGCCCACTTCACCTCAAGCCCAGCACCGGATGCAGAAGCACTGCCTTGTGATGGCCATTTAACCAGTGCCCACAAGCGTGCAAGGTCAGATCCTCCTGATATCACTCACAGTGGTTCTGCTTCCCTAATGACACCCCAACGGACACCGGTACCAAGCTCTCTAACACCCCACCCCATCCCCAGAACAACTACAGCATTCACAAAACCACTTCCCATTTGGTTTTTCAATGTTTGCTTCCTTTCTGGCACTGAGAATTGCATTCTCTTTACTATTAGCTTTGTTTGCATTTATCAAATGTATTATGTTATGAAAAATTGAACTTGCTTATAGCAGGATCATATTTAGGTTATCTGAAACCCACCATATTCTTAGAAAAAGAAGTCCTTTCTAGAAGTCCTGTTACCCCTACTGTAGTTCTTTTGTAAACGCTCCTCTCCTTTCCAGAAAAACTCCACTTCAAAACTCCACATGGCATCAGTGAGAAGCAGCCTACCTTAGGACCATTCTTCTGTCCTGAAAATACTAGTAGTTACGGGGACTCTCTTTTTTTCAAGTTTTGGCTCCACAGAGTTCAGCTGTGGGCTCTGGTTCCTTGATCAGAAAGAAAACACTGATGCTCAAGCTGTGTGTCACCCATTACTTTAGGATAAACAGTTCTCATCACAAACAATTTTTAATTTCTTTCCAAAGACAACACCACCTCATTTCATATAGAAAAACCGTATCCCTGTTATTACTCTCACTTATTGACAACACTTGCTGAGCCTAAATTAATTATGAAGACTCATTAACTTAGCCAGGGATGGTTCAGTGTGCACGTATATTCATCTCCAAATGTATTAATCAAACCCTCAACGTTTTTCCTAATGACAGTTGTTTGTCTGGAGGCAATGAACATAGTGTGGGGGGAGCTGGACAGGAGCTCAAAGAAGGGTTTCAGTTCATCCCCCCATGTGAGTGAGAAGATGGGAGGGGAAGCGGCTGTTACAACTCTTGAGGGACTCACACTTTGTAACTTTGGGTCTTTGATCATGTTGTTTCATCTACCTTGAGAACTATTTCTCTAGGCCCATTGTGTGCCTAGAGAAATAGTTCTCTAACATTTTCCTATTTTCATCAAATGGGTGGCATGTCATCTACTTTTGGAATCTTAACTGGTCTTTTTTTTCATAGGAGGTCCTTGTTGGTTATCTTATCTATTTATTTATTCTTGGAAGATAGTTGCTTTACAATGTTGTGTTAGTTTCTGCTGTATGACGAAGTAAATCAACCATATGTATACATATGTTCCCTCCCTCTTTGACCTCCCTCCCCCACCCCCCATCCCACCCAACTTGGTCATAACGGAGCATGGAGCTGAGCTCCCTGTGCTACACAGCAGGTTCCCACTAGCTAGCTATTTTACACATGGTAGTGGATATAGCAGTGTGTACATGTCAATCCCATATGCAAAAAAAAAAAAAAGATACAAATGAACTTATTTACAAAACAAAAACAGACTCACAGACTTAGAGAATGAATTTATGGTTACCAGGGAAGAAGGGTGGAGGGGGCGGGATGGATGGGGAGTTTAAATGGTCTTTTCTTTACTAGAATACGCCCTTCTTTACTAGAATATGCCCTTCAATGCGCAACAGAACTACATGTAACTATTACCTCCTTTACAGTTCTGTTTCCTTCTGTTACCTCCCTTACAACATTGGTCATGTTTCTTCTTTGATTTTACTCATATGAGCACATTTCTCTTCCCATTTCTTTCTCTACAACATGAAAGAGAGAGATGGAGAGAGAAGGAAATAAGGGGAAAATAAGGAAACAAGAAAAAGAAGGAGCAAATGGAGACAATAATGCCTTTTAGGTTGTGAGGAAGTCGTTGAAATCTACACAAGTATCAACAGGAAACGGTATAGAGGAAACATTTTCTACCAATCTTGGTTTTATGGGTGGGCAAAAGTAAGGGGGAAATCGATGACTTTTGAAGATGACAGTTTTAAGATTAACGGATGTCTGTAACGTTTGTACTGGCAGTGTTTACCACATGCTCGTGTGACCTCTGAGCTCACTCAATAGTTGGTAAAAATCTTGAAAGGTAAACTGGACAGTGTCTATTTATTTGAGTTTTGTAGCTGAGAGACCCGAGTTTCAGGCAGGGGAAGTAATGCACCATCTCATTTAATTAGTAAGTGGCAGAGAAAGACCTAAAAATATTGTTGCCTATTCTAGTAATATGTCTATTCACATGACTGTGTTGCATAAAGTTGAGTCAGTTAGGAAGTCAACATAAACACTCGGAAAACTGAGGTTATTTGAAGGATAACATGGAGCAGAAAGAATCACTGTACAGAATTGGGAAGTAGCATCAAATAACCATTGTTAGCCTTCGGCACATGACATCATGCAGGCCACTGACTATTCTCCCTACAGCTTGACCTTGACCTCTTCATCCATTAAATATTAGATTAGATGAACCAGAACTGTAACCCTGTGCATGGCAGCATGAAGGCTTCTGTGACATGGGAGAGAGAACAAGTCTTAAGAGCTCATGAGAATGGCCTAGCCTCACATGATAGAGAACATCCACGTGGTAATTGGCAGAGTGGAAAATATACTTTATTTCAGAGACCTGGGTTTGAATCCCAGTTGTTGTCATGGCCAAGCCCCTTCATCTGGCTAAGCCACAGTTTTTTCATCTGTTAGATAAGATGCACCACACTGGGAAGATTAAATAAGATTTTAGATCTAAGGAGCCCATCATGTAACAGGAGTTTAATGAATCTTTACCTTCCTTCTCCTGGGGAAGGGAAAAAAACAAAGCATAAAATGAGTAAGCTCATATGTGTGTTTGAGTATTTAGCAGCGCCAGCTTACTTTTTTGTATTCCAGTGTAAAATATTACATGAACATCGAAGATGGCTGAGTAGCTAATAAAGGCTTGTAGCACAAGTCCCAAAGTTGTCAACCAGCAGTTACGTAGAAGTGTAAATACTTTAACTTTCGTATTGGCTGAGACCCCATTGTTCATAATTCCCTTTAAGTAAGTTCTGCCTTGGCACACAAAAGAACAATTCTTTCCAAATGTTTTGCTCTTAGAAGTTTATTGAAGCAATTGTAGATGTATTATTCTATGCTGCTCTATTAACATCACAGATTAATACTAGGTCTACATCACTAGCTATAGTAGAATAAAGGTTGACAGGACAATCCCAGGGCTAAACTCAATGTCACCTTATGACCTGCAGAGCCAGTTGCATGTAAAATGTGTATCTGTTATTATAAAAGCTACAACACTCTGTCTCAGTGAAGGGTGCCTTGCTACTACATGATGTGTGCTACAGAGCAATAGAAACTTAGAAGCAGTCAAGTGTCAGACAGACCCTAATCATAGAAGAGCAGAGGTGGGGAAAAAAGATAAAGCTTGCCTCAGAAGTTTTCAGCAGAAAGCTCTCAAAGAGGTAATAAGGTTGGAAGTTTTCTTCAGAAATTGGTAGTGGGAGGCATTGCTCATGATTTAATGGGAATGAGAGGGTCCTGGCTCAACTTCTGGAGACACAGCTACATGCCAGGTGACTGGGGCAAAATAGAACTTAGCATCCATGGTGGTCAATTCCTTCAGCTGTAAGTGTCAACTAAGAGTATTTCTCCGTTTGTGGTTCTCTCTCTCTAAAAGGCAACATGGGCTTCAGAGACCTGGGTTCAAGTCTCAGTGTCACGACCAGCTGGGTCACTTTAGGCAAATAAGCTATAAATTAACTTGCTGAGTCTCTGTAAATAGGCCTGCTAATGCCTCTCAGGCAGAGATGTAATAAAAATAAATAGGATTGTGTATATCCAGCAAAGAAAACAGTATTCGAGTCTCTGTTAACTATGTTAGAAAAGAAAGAGGGAGAGTAGTCATTTGTCTTGTCACCTCATCAATTTTCCTTCTGCCTCCTTCCATCCATCCTTCTCATGACCTGCCTGGCTGTTTGCATGTTGTGTAAAAGTGATTGGAATTGGAATCCCTGGCTCTGTCCAGCTGTGTGATATACTGCGTAACCCAACCTCTCTGAGCATCAGTTTCTTCGTCTTTAAAAGAAGTATGGCAGAGGTACCCACACCTAGTGGTCGTTCTATATAGCAAAAGAGATACAGCATGTGAAAGCGTCTTGTAACTTGTGAGGACCATGCACATACTAGTGGTTAAAATTGCACTAAGAGGATTTCCCTGGTGGTGCAGTGCTTAAGAATCCACCTGCCAATGCAGGGGGCAGGGGTTCAAGTCCTGGTCTGGGAAGATCCCACATGCCAAGGAGCAACTAAGCCTGTGCACCACAACTACTGAGACTGTGTGCTGCAACTACTGAAGCCCACGGGCCTAGAGCCCGTGCTCTGCAACAAGAGAAGCCACTGCAATGAGAAGCCTGCGCACCGCAGCGAAGAGTAGCCCCTGCTCACCACAACTAGAGAAAGCCAGCACGCAGCAATAAAGACCCAACACAGCCAACAATAAATAAATAAATAAAATAACTTTAAAAAAAATTGCATTAAGAGAACACAAGGTCTCAGGGACTTTAAATGACTTGTTTGAGGTCATGCATAAGCACAAAGACACTGAGAGCAAGAATTAAGGTAGAAATCTGAAGCTTAAGAACCCAAGACAATCAAATTTCCTAATTCTCAGGTGGCCATGAATGACTCTAAAGGAATAAGTTTTATCTGGTGTTATTCTTAAAGCCTATATACAACCCATATGCTATGTGTATATTATATATTAGAGTACACATATGTATAGCACACATGTATATTACACACATGTATATGAACATGTATAATACTTGCAGGTAGGTATGTACACACATATCTACACATGAAGAGAATGAGAGAATGCAGTTCCATATTTTTTTAAGAAGGCAAATTTCTATTTTAAAAATAACAAGCAGATTTTGCTTCTGGTGTGACAACTGAATTTGAATTTGGGGCAGAATCTCCTTTTTTAATTTATTTTTTTTTTGTAGGAGGAGGAGGAGGTTGTGAATATAATCAAGTTACCCAAAAGCAGATGCTTCAGACTGAGATGTCTCTTCAGAAAAGCAAATTGGATACAAAGGCTGTGGTATACCCCGGAAGGCTTGAGGTTGTTTTTCTTCTAAATTGTCTCTAGACGGCCATGTTCCTGACAGCCACTGGGCAGTTCCTGTGAAGTAATTGCTCCCATTATATTGAGAGAGACAAGCTGGCTGGGGCAGGAAGGGCATACAGATGTGATGCACCCCCGGCGGGAAGGCAGCTTGCGCAGAAGCCTCTGCGGGCATTAATTAGGAACAACACGGACCCGAAGGGACGTTTCGTGGCAATTCGTTGGCTGACTCGTGGGACTCGACCAAACGCTTGTGAGTGACGTGAGGTCTACCCTGAGTGGTCCTATTGCCCGTGCCATTATCCTCATTGTTTTTGCTGTTGTCGCAAATCTGAAGTGCTATAACTCTGAAGTCAATGTTATAAACACAACTCAAAGTAAAAACTTGGTTTCAGTCTCTCTTATAAGGTCTTGCCCATCAGGAGAAGACTCCCTTTTAAAAAGGAGATGATGGTATACACACTACTGTATACACAATAGATAACCAACAGGTACATACTGTCTAGCAGAGGGAACTATACTCAATGTTTTATAATAACCTATAAGGGACAAGAATGTGAAAAAGAATAGATATATGTATACGTATAACTAAATCACTTTGCTGTACACCTAAAACTACCATAACATTTTTTTAAATTTGTTTTTATTTATTTATTTAATTTATTTATTGGCTGTGTTGGGTCTTCATTGCTGCACACGGGCTTTCTCTAGCTGTTGCGAGCGGGGGCTACTCTTCGCTGTGGTGCGCAGGCTCCTCACTGCAGTGACTTCTCTTGTGGAGCACGGGCCCTATGTGCGTGGGCTTCAATAGTTGCGGCACATGGGCTCAGTAGTTGTGGCTCACAGGCTCTAGAGACGGGCTCAACAGTTGTGGCACACGGGCTTTGTTGCTCCGTGGCATGTGGAATCTTCCCAGGGCAGGGCTCAAACCCGTGTCTGCTGCACTGGCAGGCGGATTCTTTACCACTGCGCCACCTAGGAAGTCCCATAACATTTTAAATGAACTGTACATCATGAAGAAGAAGAAGAAGAAGAGGAAGAAGAGGTGGAGAAGGAGGAAGAGGAGGGAGGAGGAGGGGGAAGTGGAAGGGGGAGGGGGAGGGGAGGGGAGGAAGTGAGAAGAAGATAAAAGGAGATGGGGAGGATACTACACGAAGTCTTTCATCTGAATGAAAACACGTCCTCTGAATTGTTTTCCTCACCTCAGTAGTTCATACACACATGTGAGGCCAGGCCAGGGAAGAGTAAATGAAGGTGTAGCCCTGAGAGCACTTGAGTCATGTCAGTAGAAGAGTGGACAGTCAGCGTGGTTTGCCCTCCCGTGAGGGGGGGTGAAGGGCAGTAGTGGAAGAGAGGAATGGTCATCTCAGGGGGTGGGGCAGGGATGGGGGAGGGGAGCTGGAGGACCCCACCACTGACACTGGGAGAGATCAGAGCTTTGCTAGATTTCAACTGGGCAGATTAACTGAATATCACCAAAAAGAATCGGGGCACAGAAGCTCAGCATCCCTCTTCTGGACACTTGAGATGGATCGTATGCTGTAAGAGATGAGACCAGTGAACATTTAGAATATGGGCTGAGCACAGTCATTTAAGCTGAATACTCCTGGGGGTGACAAGATTCTTCGTACAGGACAGAGAAAATTATGGCTCTGGACCTCACCCCCAAAGTGCCCCCTCTCTTCACTCAGTACCAGGGACAAAAATAGGCACCCTGGCACCTCTGACTCACTGCCCCAAGGGCTGGCAGGGCCCACATGTGTCAGCCCACACAGGGGTCCAGCCTCTGGTCCTCTCCTTGCAGTAACTCCCCCTTCCTTGAGTTTTCCATTTCCTTCCTTGGTGAAGATGCCATTTATTTCACGCCAGAGTAAGCGTCAGCCTTGAATCACAACAGCGAACGTTATCTGACATCAATTGCCACAGTTTAAAGAGGCTTGGGCTTGACAGACTGTAAAGTTGTTTGCGGGTTCCGGAGCTGAGTGACAAAACGCCCGTCAGGAGACGTAAACCTGTCAACGGCAATTATCCACCAGGGATCCCAGAGAGATGGAAGAAAGAAATCTTGTAAATCCAAGAGGCCCGATTGGAAAGACTTGTTTACTGGGCTTCATTTACTGGAGGCTCCCAAATGGACGATTGCTCTTCTGCATGGGATTGCTTTCCTCCTATTTGCATGGAACACATCTGCGTGTGGGAAAGACAGTGTCTGGGCAGATGCCAAGTTTCCCTGAACCCTTCATGCTCTGGGTCAGAGCCAGATGGCCAAAGCCATCCACAGGACCACCAACCCCAGCCACATCTCCAGCCTCTGTCAGCAAAGGGGACTAGAAAGCGTCTGGCCCAAGCTTCAGAGATCCCACTAGACTGCTCAACTGTATTTTTTATAACGTTGGGGTGTAGCTGAAAAAATTATGTGTTCCCTAAACCCCACTTTTTCTCTGCTGTCCACTCTGCTAACCTGAATTCTTAGTCTCGCTTGCAGTTAGTGGGGGTCTCTTCCCTTATAGTTATTACAAAATATTGAGTATAGTTCCCTGTGCTATAAAGTAAGTCCTTCTTGGTTATTTATTTTATATATAGTAGTGTGTATATGTTAATCCCAAACTCCTGATTTATCCTTCCCCCCACCCCCCTTTCCCCTTTGGTAACCATAAGTTTGTTTTCTATGTCTGTGAGTCTCTTTCTGTTTCGGAAATAAGTTCATTTGTACCTTTTTTTTTTTTTTTAGATTCCGTATGTAAGCGATATCATATGTTATTTATCTTTGTCCTATTTACTTCACTTAGTGTGATAATTTCTAGGTCCACCCATGTTGCTGCAAATGGCATTACTTTATTCTTTTTTTATGGCTAACATTCCATTGTATACAAGTACCACATCTTTTTTATCCATTCCTCTGTTGATGGGCATTTAGGTTGTTTCCATGTCTTGGTTATTATAAATAGTGTTGCAATGAATATTGGAGTGTATGTATCTTTTTGAATTATGATTTTCTCCAGTTAAATGCCCAGGAGTAAAATTGCAGGATCATATAGTAACTCTATTTTTAGTGTTTTTAAGGAACCTCCATACTGTTATCCATAATGGCTGTACCAATTTACATTCCCACCAACAATGCAGGAGGGTTCCTTTTTCCCCACACCCTCTCCAGCATTGATTATTTGTAGACTTTTTGATAATGGCCATTCTGACTACTGTGAGGTGATACCTCATTGTAGCTTTGATTTGCTTTTCTCTAATAATTAGTGATGTTGAGCATCTTTTCATGTCATCACATCGTTCATAAACATAAAGTGACTTGTTCGGATAATCTTGGAAGTTTTCCTTAGTCTAGTGGCATTTACATGGAGCATTTCAGCAAGTCAGGGACTCCCAGGCAGAGAACCACATAGCACTGAACTATAATATCCATGGGGGCGGAGCACTGTGTGCTGTATTCACTTCTGTGTCCTCAGCAGCCTGGCACACGGTGGAAACTCAGTCTGTGGAATGAATGAAGCTCCAGCAAACAAAGGCAAAACTGTTTAACTCCAGGCAGAACACAAATGCTATGTGGTTTTTACACCAAGATCGTATTAAACCACTTTAGTCAAGGCCTTTAGTAGCAAGTGACAGAAACCCAAATTGGACGAGCTCAGGGAAAAAGAGAAGTTAATCAGATGACTACCAGGGTTATACCAGAGGATCAGGGATTGGGTTGACCAGCAGGTCAATGTCCTCCAGCCAAAAACCACCAGGAACTCACCTGTAGTTAAACAAATCATTTTTCTCACTCATTGCATCAAGGGAGAATTCTCAGTAAAACGGTGTTGGAAAGGAACTGTGATAGGATTTGGACTTTGGTTGGGTGATTTTGTGGAGGTTTTAAAGAAGCAAGGGTATATTCTAGATGGGATGCTGTCAGGTAGCAAGGGCATTCCTATGACTGGGGATCTTAGCAAATCTTATCTCTAAGGAGAGAAGGCTAATGGAAGCTAAACTACAATCAGTAAAGAAGCGCAGGTACTAATATTAGCCAGGATGGGCAGTGTTTGTTATTTTGTGGCTTGGACAACATTCACGGTTTTTTCTGTGTTACCGTGTCTGCTTTGATCCACCACTGTCACATAGTGGCCTTTTTCACGTTGATGTTCTGTGTCATTGTTTATGTTCAACAGGAGAACAGGAAAGCTTGGCCGTGAGTGCCAGGCCACCAGCTGAGTGTCAGGTGTTATTTTTCTCTTCCTCAAGGACAATGAGAGGATGGCAGGGATGCAAGAGGGTTCTGAGGAGAGCTGAAACCAAAGATTTGAACTCATCAAGTTTCTCTCCCTCAGCCCGTATCTCCTTTCCACTTCTCGCCATGGCTCAGCTGCCTTCTCATTGTAGTCAAATTCCCCTTGTTTCAGGAAGTAGGGCAATGGGGTTTACAAATTTCACACTTTAGAACTCTCATGGATGAAGAACAACATGCTGACTTTCTCAGGTCAAGTTGAGAGAAACTTATAAAAGATTTTATCAGGCAAGCTTGGGCCAGTTGCCCGTTGTCAGATGGTCAGCTGTTATCATGTGGGTCGTAGTAGTGGGAAGGGAGATTCTGTTGGAAAAGAGCAGTTCTCAATTCTTACTCAAACCAAATCAATGAAAATGATGGTGGAAGGGGGCAGAATCTAAAGTTGTTCTTTCTCCCAGAAGTCTTCCTATGGATTCCATTACAGGGATGTCACAATTTATCCAAGATGACCTTGTCTCAAAACTTGCCAAGCCTGGGGATGCTTTACCACTTTCACTCGCCACTTGGATGATCACGAAAAGAGCTGTTGATTCACTTCTGGTCCTTGCTAACACACACAGGATCCGTTGGCCTAGCCATTTCACTTTTGCTCTTTCTTAGAAATTGCTTTATTTTCTTATTTGCAAGGGGCGGTTGACTGCACTGGACAGTAAACTTTCGCTGCAGCAATCTCCAGCTCGTCGATGAGATCATAGGCCATTCCATTTCATAATCAGGTTCTTTTATTATTCCCCCAAGCATGCAAATCAAGTGGCATCTAAGACTCAAATGTTCGCTCAGCAAAGAAAGCTAAAAGATGGTGTCGAGCAGAGAATGGCTTTGCTACTGAAGCATATCTGTTACTAGAACTGCTCCCTGCCTTTCCCCTCCATTCTATGTGCTTCTTTGCCTTCTTACCAAAGTAAACATGTCTCTGTACCGATTTGATTTGAGAAGAAAAAGGGTATCTTAAGGGGAAGAGAAATAAATGAGAATTCATTAAGCACATTTGGCTCTCCGGGCATAAGAACTACCACATCACCCAGGGTGGCCATCAAGTCTCCAGACAATTCTGTACTTAAATTGTTTTCAATCAATTTTACCCACTGGACTTAGTTCAACCCCTTAGGGCCTCCAAGAATGTTATCTCATAAATACATCTGAGCACCTACTGTGTGCTGCTAACCGCATATGACCAGTCTTTCATTTGTGTGAAGATGGTTCTCATAAATCCCTAGTTTGTCTCCTGGCTAAATCCAAAGGGAAAAGTTTATTTTACCCCAGAAGGTGGGTTTATTATGAGTTGGCAATATAGCCTAAATATAAAATCTACTACCATCAGCAGCACTAATTATTTACACACACAAAAGCCCTGAAACCCAGCTACAGAAAGTTTTACCTTCACTCAGCCAGAGACAGGACAGCACAATGGAAAGAGTGTGGACTTTGGAATCAGAGAGAACTGGTTTCCAATCATCGCATCCTCTCTTACAAGCTACACAAATGTCGGCAAGTCTCCGAACATCACTGAGTTTTATGTTCCTTATCTATGAAATAGAAAACAGTGGAATCTAAAAATTAGTGCTGCAGTGAGAATTAGAGATTATTTAAATAAAGCCTGTGACCCGGAACCTTGAAAAGCAGCTGTTAATAATAACTCTAAGTGCAGCCCCTCTTTGCGTTAAAGAATCTATTGGAATTCACAGAATGGTGCAGCCATGAGGGATTTCAAAGATCATTTAGTCAAGCACTCTTAAATCAGCAGATGATGAAAATAAGGCTAAAATGCTTTGCCTAAGAACACACAGACAAATCAGAGAAAGCTCTCCTAGCTAGTGGTCACCTCCCTGTGTGCTCCAAAGCCTTGGAATCTGGCATGGAAGACTTGGGACTCTAGGATGCACCAAAGGAAATTTCAAGGGAGTGTACCCCTGTCCTGTTAACCGCAGAGCAGCCCTAAATGGGTCTTATGTATATTGGGGTTCCATAAAAGTTTTATTTGGGAAAAAATGGGTTCTAGAGCTTTTTTCCTTAACTCTGCACATCTCTTTCTTTAAAACAGCTTGTTCCAGTGCCTTAGAGAAAGGACATAGACACTGAGCTAATATGCCTCCCTAGCGTGTTATATCTCTGGAGAGCTACATTTTTTTATGTGCATATTCACATAGGCTGTCAAGCTTTAATTAGTCTGCCTTTGACTGTGAGAAACTTTACTTACCAAGATCAACGTATTCCCCACCGCCCGGTTCTGCTATTAAAAACCCATTTTAAAGGTTTAGCTCAATTATCTGGGCTGAATGGTTGATGCGGAACTATTTCAAATAATAGAGGCAGGCAGATAATTGGAAGCATTTTTCATGAGTGCGATAAGGAGTGGAATATAGAGGCCCTCTAAGCATAGGGAGCTGGGATTTTCTCAGAATTTTCATTTGAAAAGATTTCTCCACTGAGTGCAAAGAACCTACAGACATCCCAAGTCATGGAGCTTGCTCCCTCCTGCCCAAGAAAGCATATATTTTGGTAGAAAAATGGATCTGAATTTAATAAGAAAAACACAGTAATGGGGATGAAATTTAAGTGAATAAGCATTTTTTGCTCTTAGCTTACCTTCAGAACCATCCGTTGAGGAGAAAAGGACAAACACTCTAAAATGATGGCTGGGTTTGCATCAAGTCCCTTCTTAGCTCTTGGACCTCAGCTGCTACCCAGTCAGTTGACTCACTCAGTCCAGCCAAGAGAATTGTTTGTAATCCCATGAATAAGCAATGCTGCCCCAGGGTACCATCTTTTCTCACATGTTTACCCATTGCCTAAAATACCCTTCCCCTGCTTATTTACTGGGGAACCTCTGGACCAGTGCCGCCTCCCGTAAGCAGCCTTCCCTGAATCCTGCAGCCAAAGGAAAGCTCTTCCTCACGTCACTCATTATGCCTTTGCTGCAGCACCGTTATAACACTTACAACTCCCTATTGTCATAATTCAAATATAATTATAATAGCTATAGCAACCACTGAATGTCTCTTCATTCTCACATCAATCTACTGTGATTGATACCATTATCTCCACTTTATGGAGAAGAGAACTGAAGCTTGGATGGGTGAAGGAAATAGTTCAAGGTCACATAGCTAGTGAGTGGTGAACCTCTTTTTTTTTTACTGGACCCTGCTTTTAAAAAAATTAATTTTTATTGGAGTATATTTGCTTTCCAATGTTGTGTTAGCTTCTACTGCACAACAAAATGAATCAGCCATATACATACAGATATCCCCTCCCTTTTGGACTTCCCTCCCATTTAGGTCACCACAGTGCTTTAAGTAGAGTTCCCTGTGCTATACAGCATGTTCCCCTCAATTGTCTATTTTATACATAGTATCAATAGTGTATATGTGCCAATCCCAATCTCCCAATTCATCTCACCATTCCCCCTTCCCCCCCTTGGTATCCATACTTTTGTTCTCTACGTCTGTGTCTCTATCTCTGCTTTGTAAATAAGGTTATCTATACCATTTTTCTAAATTCCACATTATATGTGTTAATATGAGATTTTTTTCCCTTTCTGACTTACTTCACTCTGTATTGACAGTCTTTAGGTCCATCCACGTCTCTACAAATGACCCAATTTTGTTCCTTTTTATGGCTGAGTAATATTCCATTGTATGTATGTACCATATCTTCTTTATAGCGGTGAAACTCTGATAAGAACCTAGGTCTGATGTCAAGCTGTGAGCAACCCTGTCTTTCCCTCCAGGAAACATGAGGCCCCAGAGAACAACACGCTCTGTTTTCTTCTTTATATTTCCCAAACCAGGCAAACTGCTGGTACTCAATAACTATTTGCTGACAGCGTGTGAAATGGACACATCTGGTTTTGCCCACTTGGGTGATGCATGTCCACACTACCGACCTATAAATGTGCAAAATGGTCACCCCTCGCCAAGGAAAGACCTCTTCTGAAGTCCAATAATTTGGGAGGTGAAGTTCAAGGGCTTTCCTGAGTCACCCTCATTCACTCCCACTGCCTGTGATGTCCCAAGAAGATAGTAACATTCTGATTTTTTTTTACCACTTCCCTTAGAACTACAAGTGTATAGTTATATAATCTGCATCTCAAGTTTCTACAGGGTAAAATTTTGTCAAATATTTGCTACAGCATAAAACGAATCTCCATTTTCCAGCCTCCAATAAAAGCTTCCTCACTGCCCAGTAGCCAAACTGGAGTCTGTTGTTTATCAACGTTACTTTATACCTAAATAATATTTTACTAACATCACATAAGACAGTAAGACAAAGACTTCCAGTTTTCTTCTGTTTCTGATTCTATTTTTGTTTTTTTCTAGTTCAGATAACCCACGGCTTAGTTTGTGACATTCAGCAAATCGCATAAACTCTTATCTATAGACAGGAATAAATGTGATCCCAGCCATACCCTGACTACTTCATGAGGTTGTTAATAGGATTTCTAAAAATCACATATGGGAAACCCTTCGGTCACCTTTGAAACAAATCCAGCACCATTACCATCAAGAGGAAGAGATTAATATTCACTATTGATAATCAACTCAATCAGGGTCCACAGAACGGAAGGATTTATTTACCAGGATCCAATACGTATTTACTTGTCAAGTTCAACATTTTACAGTAAAATTCCATCTTTTTCATAAAATAATTAAGTCAAAGAACTTATGAAAATGTGTTTTGAACTATTATTTTGTATTTCATAGCCAAATTCTCAGATCTGTCAGTGCAATAATATGTATTTTTTTAAAGCTTTTTATTGGAATATAATTGCTTTACACTCTTATACCAGTTTTGAGGTACACCAAAGTGAATCAGCTGTATTTATACACATATCCCCATATCTCCACCCTCCCGCGACTCCCCCCCACCCTCCCCATCCCAGCCCTCTAAGGCATCACCCATCATCGAGTTGATCTCCCTTTGTTATACAGCAACTTCCCACTAGCTATTTTACAGTTTGTAGTGTATATATGTCTATGCTACTCTCTCACTTCGTCCCAGCTTCCCCTTCGCCCCCCGTCCCCCCAACCCCGTGTCCTCCAGTCTATTCTCTGCATCTGCATCCTTATTCTTGTCCTGTCACTGGGTTCATCAGTACCATTTTTTTTTTTTTTTTTAGATTACGTGTATATGTTAGCATACAATATTTGTTTTTCTCTTTCTGGCTTACTTCACTCTGTATGACAGACTCTAGGTCTAACCACCTCATTACAGATAGCTCCATTTCATTCCTTTTTATAGCTGAGTAATATTCCATTGTATATATGTGCCACATCTTCTTTAACCATTCATTTGTTGATGGGCATTTCGGTTGCTTCCATGTCCTGCCTATTGTAAATAGTGCTGCAATAAACATGACGGTGCATGTTTCTTTTTGGATTATGGTTTTCTCCGGGTATATGCCCAGTAGTGGGATTACTGGATCATATGATAGTTCTACTTTTAGTTTTTTAAGGAACCTCCAAACTGTTTTCCATAGTGGCTATACCAACTTACATTCCCACCAACAGTGCAGGAGAGTTCCCTTTTCTCCACACCCTCTCCAAAATTTGTTGTTTCTAGATTTTTTGATGATGGCCATTCTGACCCGTGTGAGGTGACACCTCATTGTGGCTATTGATAAAGATAATTATCCTAGTCTATCTAAGCTAAAAGTATCAAACTACCTAACACTATTAGGTGAAAACATACAACTGAAATAATGAAAAGTGCATTGATAGAAATACCAAATGACAAGAGAGCATAAAAACGGGAATTCGATTTAGAAGGCTAGATCAGAGACAGCTTCCCAAAGACATGATGAGCATCTAGATGATGAATAGGAGATAACTGGATAAAGAGAGAGCAACTACCCTCAAAGTGGCTGAGCTGATTCACGCAACAGATATTTACTGAGGGTATATCTTTCACCAGACACTGTAATTAGATGCTCAGAATGTAATAATGAACAAGATGGTCCCTGCCTTTATGACAATTACGGTATTAAAGGAGCTAGACATTTAAGCACGCAGTCCTAATGGAGTGTGATGATGCTATACAATGAGATGTATAGAGCGCTATCGGAACACTGAGCAGCCGTGTCAGCAGAAGCTTTCAGTAGAAAGTCAAAATCTATAAGACAAGACCTAAAATATGACAAGTCCTTGGACTTGTTTTGCCAACCTGCTTTTTGGGGAGGCTAGGTGTGAATTTCTGTGTAATTGAGACTCTGGTAGCTGGAATCACTTTTCATATTCTAGGGCATTCTTTAATATTGTTTTTGGTGTTTTTTCTGGGTTCCCACTAAAGCAAATCTTGCCCAGGGATTAGACAGAAAGCTCCCCAATTTGATACACCCATCAGTTCCAATCATCCTATATGTCATTTAGATTCCTGGCTTCAGTTCCAAGCAGCCTCCCTGGGGAAGCAAAATTGTCTGATCTTCTACAGATTTAGGTGATTAAATTACAGATTAAATTAAATTACAGATTTTAATCCTTCAGTGAGTAACTACTGAGCACAAATCAGAGTCTCCTCAGTAGGGAGTTCGACCGTTTTGCATGTTGGCTCATGGCGCTAAGATAGGCTGAAGTTAAGAGTCTTCTTAAAACAATACCTCAAATTGGGAAAGCATAATTTTGCCATATTCTATTGGTCAAAGTGGTCATAATCTCAGATTTAAAGGGAGAAGAAATAGACTATGTTTTAATGTATGAGTATTAAGAAAATTTCAGATATTGTTAACCTGCCAAACTGTATGAATATACGTCCTCTACATTACCCTATAGACAACTGGGAGTCATTAGAGAGTTAAAAGTAGGGGAGAGATAGTGACAGATAATGGTCTCAGAAATATGTGCCGTACATAAGACGGGCATAAACTGGAATCAAGGAAACCAGTTAGGAGATACTTTCAGTGCTAAAGAGAAGAGGTGGTGGCAGCTGTAATTAAGAGTAGGAATGGGTTTTGAAGGGAAGAGATGGATTCAACTAAAATTTAGGAAACATATGCTGATGGGTGGGTTTGTATTCCTGTCTTGCATATATATGATGGAATATTCTCAGCCATAAAAAGGAACAAAATTGGGTCATTTGTAGAGACATGGATGGACCTAGAGACTGTCATACAGAGCGAAGTCAGAAAGAGAAAAACAAGTTAACGCATGTATGTGGAATCTAGAAAAATACTATAGATGATCTTATTTGGAAAGCAGAAATAGACACAGATGTAGAGAACAAATGTATGGACACCAAGGGGAAAGGGGCATGGTGAGATGAATTGGGAGATGGGGACTAACACATATACACCACTGATACTATGTATAAAACAGATAACTACTGAGAACCTACTGTAGAGCACAGGGAACTCTACTCAGTGCTCTGCGGTGACCTAAACGAGAAGGATATCCAAAAGAGAGGGGATATATGTATACGTATAACTGATTTACTTTGCTGTACAGTAGAAACTAACACAACATTGTAAAGCAACTCTACTCCTATAAAAATTAATTTAAAACTATTTAGGAAACATAATCAACAGAATATGGGAAATTGGGGATTGGGAAAAGTCAAGAGCAAGTTCCAGGTAAGAGAATGGTGGGACCACTGGCTGAGAGGAAGCTCAGGACGAGGATGGAGCCCCTTCCAGACCACAAGTGCGCTCAGCCTTTTTAGCAAAGCCCGAGAAACTGGGTTTGGTTTGCAGTCCTCTTTTGAAACACAGCCAGAAGCAGCGGCTACTAGCCCGAACTGGGCAGGAAAAACGATGATTTGGTCAGCATTAATGACATGTCAGCACTTGGGAACCATTTCAGTTCCGCTTGAAATGAACTTTTCTTTTTTGTTTGTTTAGTAAGGGAGTAGAGAGTGGGAGAAAAAGGATGTTTTTCTAATTCCACCCTATGCCCCTGTTTACCATGGAGGGGATTGTGGGCTTTTCAGTCTCACAGATGGGTAGTTCAGACTCATTTGTTAATACGCATGAAGCTTATTGTGAATGAAAATCAGTGTATTATATGGTGATTATTATTCTGACATGCCTGGAACTTCATTTTCAGTGAGAGCTCTAAGGGAACTCGCTGAGCCACCTTCGTTAACCTAATGGGCAGTGCATGGCCAGTTCTGCACATGGACGTTCTTCCAACAAATCCTCCTGAAAGGATGGAAGTTTCAAAGTATAATGTGACATTAGGCAGATGACTAGAAAGGCGGTTACGGTCTCGTTTCTCTGCCGTTGTCCATTTAATCCCCTGTTCGGGAGATCACTTGAGAACCAAAAGCAGAAGATGTAGGACAATCTGGATGGGGTCTGAGATAGAAGCTGGAATTGGGGAGATGGTGGTTAGGATGTAAGAGGCACAGTTTAAGGTCAAGTGGCCATACTATTAATGGAAATATATAATTTTTGTACAGTGTGCTTGCTTTAAAAAAACTGTCTCAGATCTAAGTTCCATGAATTCTGAATCCAGAATGTCTGGTTCTCTGTCTTAGAAAGTTTGCATGAAGGTTACTTAACCTCTGTGTACCCCTCATTTATAAAATATGGATATTTTTATAACTAAAAGGGTTTTATGAAAATGAACGAGTTAGAGCAAGTGCCTGGCACATGGTGAGCGCCCTGTGTTTGTTTGCAGTAGCAGCCATAGTACCAGGAGTGTAAGAGTGGTGGCGATGGAGGGAAATTACCCATTCAACAAACATTCAACAGCTTTCACTCAGTTCTTACTGTAAGTCAGGTACAGCACAAGGCACTGGTAATACACAAATAAAATAACCCTCATTTCAGCCCACTCATTCATTAGGTCTTTTGTGCATCCATCCAGCAGACTGATATACATCTATTACATACTTACTACAAGCAGCGCTGTGCTAAGCATTGGAGAATTCATACACGCACACACACACACACACCCCCCCCTCTGCTCACAAGGGACTCATAATTACTTCATTTATTCACCCATTAATTTGACCTGCACAGATCGAGCATTTCATCTATCCCAGGCACTGCACTAGGTAATACAACCTGGTAGAAAACTTCTGGGTCATTTAGATTCCGAAAACTGCACTTTACAACTGAAAACAACCCTTTACTGACTTCAGCCCAATCAGGTACCCTCCTTCAGCCTCACTTCCTTCATCTGTATGTTGGTGCTGCTTTCTCTGCTCTAGGTACTTCGCAAAGTCTTTGTGAACAGTATGTGAAACTGTCGGTGACGTTAGTCTGTTACACAGACATCCTGTGGGATGGTAGAACTTATCACCCCTGATATGACTACACAATATATAGCGTAGGAATAAACTGATGGAATAAACTGAGGATTTTTAGCAATAAATTGATGGGATACAATAAACTGAGGACTACAATATGCAGTCATATCAGATGGAATATCTGATGGAATAAACTGAGGATTCAGGATCGAGATACGATGACGCGCCCTCAGAATACCGACCATAAGGACGAGGACCGTGATAAGATCCAGGGTCATCAACACGGTGATAGCAGTAATCTTAACACCCTGGTGACACAGCACCAAAGCATAATATTTCAAGTAAAGATTTTTAAAAATCTCTTTTTTATTGAAGTATAGGTGAATTACAATGTTGTGTTAATTACTGCTGTACAGCAAAGTGACTCAGTTCTACACATATATACATTCTTTTTCATACTCTCTTCCATTACGGTTTATCACAGGATATTGAGTACAGTTCCCTGTGCTGTACAATAGGACCTTGTTGTTTATCCATTCTGTACACACTATGTTTGCATCTGTTAATCCTAAACTCCCAATCCATCCCTCTCTCACACCCCCTCCCCCTTGGCAACCACCAGTCTATTCTCTACATCCCTGATTCTGCTTCTGTTTCATAGATAGGTTCCTTTGTGTCACATTTTGGAAGGTAAAGATTTTAAAATCAGATCAGCATTCAAACGTGTCTGCACCCCTTCTAGCTATGCGGCTTGGATGAGTTCATTTATTTCTCTGAACCCCAGTTTTCTCACAAGTAAAATGGAGATGATAGTCAGTGCTACTTCACAGGGTTGTTTGTAAAGGTAAATTCTATAATCAGATGCACATTGCTTACTGCTCTACCTGGCACACATGGCTTGGTAATTGGTAGCTATTCCTATTATTTTTGTTGTTGTAGCAATCTATTGGTGTAGAAATAACATAGAAATGATTACACTCTTCCCAAGACAGAGAAACACTGAAAAACTGAGATGAGAAAGAGCACATAACAAGTCTATGTCACCCAGTGCAAAATTGTACTACATGTAAATATATCATAGAAATGAAATAATAGTGGTTCAACTGTAGTGAACATAGAAATACACTGTTTGGAAATATAGTGTAGAAATGAAATAAAAAGACCCAACTCCATCCAGGGTAGACATGTTGCACAGAAATGTAAGAGCGATGGTGCAAAAATTCCTTCCATCCTGCTTTTTATACCAGCATTTCAACATCTATTCCACTGAATACAGAACCAAAAGGAGCTTCCTTGATTCTGCATTAAATATTAACATTACCTCACATTGTAATATCTGGGGGCTCTTTTGCTTTTGAAGACATTGCTGATGAGGAAGAAACATGAAAAATTGCATGTTTCTCAGAGTGCTATTAAAACATAAAGAAACAGTGGGTTGCTTTTAATTACTCAAATTACAATCATGTTCTAGTAGCAATAAAAAGAAAATGTTAGTATCTCAAGGAACATCTCAACATTTCAAAGTTCAAGCCTGTGGAATAAAGATGTGAAAGATGGCCCATTCTGACCCCCAGTATCACAGTGAGAGTCACGTGTTTATCAGAAACTCTACAAGATCTGTGGCTTTCTTAAAACCATGCTGATCTGGAATACCTGCCCCCTGATTACCGCTCCTGTTCCCAAGGCACTTTGTTCATATCTTCATTATGGCATTTTTATAGAGCAGATATTTTGAGATATCAGTCCAGGTGGTTTTTTCCATATATGTTGTAGCCAGCACCCTTTTTTCGACTATTAATGCAGAAGAATAATCTCAACTCACTGTGTTCATGGGTGAGAGTTATTTAGCCCGGAGAATACAGAGTCAAATTCTTGGCTTTTAATTTCAAAAGAAGGTGCTTGACATATATAACAAAGGAGTAAGCTTGAAAAGCAGACTAACAAGATCACATGGAGAGGGAGAGTGGCCTGAAAGGCTGTGGCCTTATATGTTCAAGGATGTCTTTGTTTTCTCCCCATGTTTAAGCTGGAAATAAAATTCTATATTTCCTTTAATATAGTGAACTTATGATTTGTGGGGGATGGGGTGCTTCTTGTATCCAGTGTTGCTTTGGTAACATGACATCAATCAATATCTCCCCTTCCTTTACATGTGACCTGCTTTTCTCTTTGAAAGCTTTCGGAATTTTCTTTGTGATCTAAAATTTCACCTTTTTGTGTCAAAGTGTGCACATGTACGTTTTTTAACCAGGATCATTTCGCCCACCTTTTAAAATTGAGAAATTCTCAGCCAACGTTTCTTCAAATATTTCTTCTCCTGTTAGTGTTTCTCTTTCCTGGAATTCCTGTCTTAAAGAGGTTAATATTTTCCTTCTACCCTTTAGATCCATTAGTTACGTAATTATGCTTTCTTTTATTTCTCTTGGGTGCTTTCCTGGAAGGGTCCTTAGCCTGATATTTCAGGTCAATCATCTGTTCTTTATATATGTTCTGCTTTTCTACTCATATACTGATATCTTTATTTCAACTATATTTTTCCTGACCATAATGGCCAAATTTTTCTTCCTTTATAATTGCTTGTCTCTGCTTTTTGTTACAAATATCTTCCTTTATCTCTTTGAAAACTCTTTAAGTGCCTGTTCTGCCTGATGGTTACTTTTGGCCTACTTTGTCTAGATTGTCTACCCCAGGATCTAATGCCTGATGATCTGAGGTGGAGCTGATGTAATAATAATTGAAATAAAGTGCACAATAAATGTAATGTGCTTGAATCATCCCGAAACCATCTTCCCCCTTCCCTGGTCCTTGGAAAAATGGTCTTCCATGAAAATGGTCCCTGGTGCCATAAAGGTTGGGGACCACTCCTTTTATCTTTACTTTGTTGACCTGTACTCCCCATTTGTCACCTGATGTCACTCTGTGAACTCACAGCCCTCTGCTGGAAATGTGAATGGGGGGAGAGGGAGGCAAACAACTTCCTCTTTCCTATCCCTTCCCCAGATAACTGTGCCTCTCAGGGACCCACCTTTCCCCTCTGAGCAGGGCCATGCTCTTGTTTTTGTTTACTTGTTTGTTTTAATACATCTTTATTGGAGTATAATTGCTTTACAATGTTGTGTTAGTTTCTGCTGTACAACAAAGTGAATCAGCTATATGTGTACATATATCCCCATATCCCCTCCCTCTTCAGTCTCCCCATCCCACCCCTCTAGGTTGTCACAAAGCACCAAGCTGATCTCCCTGTGCTATGCGGCAGTTTCCCACTAGCCACCTGTTTTACAACGGGTAGTGTATATATCTCAATGCAACTCTCTCACTACGTCCCAGCCTCCCCGTCTCCCCTCCCCCCATGTCTTCAAGTCCGTTCTCTACGTCTGCATCTTTATTCCTGCCCCATCACTAGGTTCATCAGTACCATTTTTCTAGGTTCCATATATATGTGTTAGCAAATGGTATTTGTTTTTCTCTTTCTTTCTTTCTTTCTTTTTTTTTTTTTTTTTTTTTGGATGCATTTTTTTAAGCTCTTTATTGGAATATAATTGCTTTATAGTTTTGTACCAGCTTTTGAGGTACACCAAAGTGAATCAGCTGTATTTATAGATATATCCCCATATTCCCTCCCTCCTATGACTCCCTCCCACCCTCCTTGTCCTGGCCCTCTAAGGCCTCACCCATCATCGAGTTGATCTCCCTTTGTTACACAACAGCTTCCCACTAGCTATTGTTTTTCTCTTTCTTTACTTCACCATGCTCTTTTTCAAGATGGTTTATGGAGTGTAGAGGGCCAGCTAGTCTACCTGCACATGTTATTAAGTCCTCCTCACCTAATCAAGTCTTAGGTGTTTCTTTCAGCCACGAGAAATCCTGAGGGAAAGATGGGAGCATATCTTAAACAGAAACCCACTCTAGCCCCCATCTGGATCATTTCAGTCTGTAGTCCTCTGTAATTACTTGTCCCAGAACAAGACCCGACTGTATTCTGTCCTCCCGAGGCTTCCCCATGGTTTTCATGGCCATTGCTCAAACCCATCAATCTCTTTATCAATTTTTTGTGGTGTCTCAGGGTTGGGTGTCAGGGAAATAACCAGCAACCCATATTAGTTGATCACCTTGATGACAACTAGAAATTCTCCTATCATTGGCACATCTTTTATGTCCTCTTATTTTGCAGTCACTGGGTGCTGAAGCCCAGGACACATGAGGTGCCCTAAGTAATGTTTACATGGGAAAAGGAGCATTAGTGATGGACAAGATGAGAAGTCCTTCTTTTCCTTATCCCGCTAGTAGTTTCAAACTCTTCTGCAAGCCTTCGGAGTTCAGCAAAGGACCTGGGGGTAGTGGATGGGTGTTTTGCATTTCAAGCTCCCTTCCCTGTTTCAATCACCTGTGCTACTTCTATCTGCTTTACATTAGGGGGTTTCGTGTAAGACTTAGGTGAATAAAAGGTTTCAAGGATAAAAACAAGGTTTGAAAATCATATACTTTTACAAAGCTATATGGGCCCAGTGTTGAATAATATGATCTGTACTGAAGTTATGAGGAAAGCAGTTTACCAAGCACTTTCATAGATAATATGCCATTTATTTTTCTCTAGACACTCTGAAAAAATACTGTAATGAGCATTATTTTAGAAAGGTGATTCTTACAAGGTCACGTGGCCAGGTTTACCTAAGTGTGATTTATTCTCTATATCGGAGGTCAGCAAACATTTTCTGAATAGGACGGAATAGTAAATATTTTAGAATTTGGGTTCCATGTGAACTCTGTTAAAACTACTAAACGCTCAGTTAGTGCAAAAGTAGCCATAGACAACAGATAAATAAATGAACATGGTTGTGTTCCAATAAAACTTTAATTATCAACATTGAAATTTGATATTCATTTTTATATGTCATAAGATATCATTCTTCTTTGGATTTATTTCACCCATTTAAAATGTTAAACCTACTGTTAGCATGCAGGATGTATAAAAAAGAAAAAACAATCAATGGGCCAGATTTAGCAAATGGGTCATTGTTTGCCAACTCTTCACCCATCTGATTAGAGCAGGACTAGAAGTGATAGTAATTAACACATATTGAAAAAAAAAATTGAGAGGGCAGCCCTCTAACAAGCTCGGTTCTGGAAGAAGTCCCATGCCATGGTTAAGTGGTCCTGGTTGGAAAAATTAGGAGCAAGACATCAAGTACATAAACCAGATGCACTGAGGCAGATGGGGACTGTGGAGGTAATAACCACATAGAAGTTTGTATATAGAGATATTTTAATCTCTATTTTAAAAATTGTTTGATTTTTACAATATCTCATGTGCTTATTCTTATTCTCTTCATACAAATGAAGAAACAGGACATGATCTAGTCATGGGTCTGAAGTCACAGAAATAGTGTATGTAATCAGGACACAAACCTAGAATTGGATGAAACCAAAGTTTATGTGCTTGTCCATCGTACCACATTGCCTCACATGGGGTAGGGAAAAAGAGGAAAGAAATCTAGTAATAGGCACGACTTTGTGAGAACTTTTGGCATATTTTCAGGGAAGACCCCCATCACAATGTCTCTGAGATTCACAAGTTAGTATGAAAGAGTGGTGGACTCCAGCTTAAAGCCTGAAATCACTGAAAATTGTCTACTGGGTTATTTTTTAAAAAAGTAGATTTCCTGTATTAAATGCTTAGAGAGCCATCCAAAATTGTCAGTATTTCACATCTCTGGACCCAGTACAGATAGTATTATTCAATCCTGTCTGGACCCAGGATTGAATAATACTATCCGAACTGAAGTTATGAGGAAAGGAAAACCATCTTCAGATAAAAGAATATTATCTTTCTAGCAAGTGGAATCAAAATGCAATTAGAAATGGTAGTGTTATTAGCTTTATTTTTTTTTAAACTCTTTTCTCTAACACGAGGGGAAGGGATACCATACCGATGTTTTCTGTATTCACAATGTCAGCAATGTTGTACTCAAAATAAAAGGACCATTTCTCTTAATAGGCAATTCACTAAAATAAGCTTGGCCACACATATTTTAGAACTAGGTCATTCTTGCTCCTCAAGATGTTAATTGCCAGAAAGATACCACGCAAACATTGCTAGACCACAGAAGAATAGAAACTAGTAAAGACTGACAGTGGTTAGAAGAGAGTCCATTGCTAGTAAGTAGATCTTAATCCTGACTGATTCCAAGCTCATGTTTCACTTTGGTTCCAAGAGAAAATAATATTAAAATACTGACCACAGCTTCCTTGATGACAGAAAGGCAGCCAAATACATATTTCTATCTAGCTTCTACTAGTTTTCAGAGATTGGGACATGGCTGTATTTGGAACACAATTGCTGATATTACTAACTGAACTTTGGTACCAAGTACACAAAACAGGAAAAAAGCCCTGCAATTTGATTCTTTTCTACCCAACATCCTTCATCAGAACTGTAGAATCTAGTTCTTCGAGGAAACACAGATCACCCAAATGGAGGGCATCCATTTGATTGGTCAGATTCCAGGATTTGATTGAGCCAAGTGTAGTAGTGAGCAGGGTCTAAGGTCTCCTGACAGGTATGGGTCTCCCATCTTCTGCTGCCATCCATGAGAAGGGAACAGTAAGGCCACACGTAGCTTCCTTCCTGAGGCTGAATGCCAGCCATCTCCCTCTGTCTTTTCTCTTTCTTATGTCTACAGTTCAGAAGTGGCAAGCAGGTAGAAGACCTGTCCTTCCATAGCACTTTGGCCAAATTCTCTTTCTTCTGTTTCTCTGCATCTAGAGAGGGAGAGAAGTGCCACAGTCTCTACCTTTCCTGTGTTCCTATTCTGCTGCCATTCAGTTTTCTCTCTCTTAGTGATATTGGCTGGAAGATAGTGTAATCATGAGACATAGGTTATGGCTCAATAAGAAGAGTGAAGACCCCATTAGACCTTGAACTTGGGCCATATACTCTGGGCCAAACTTTCAGAATTCTAATAAAGTGGAACATTGTTCTGTCTTCCATCAGCTTCTGTTTCCTGTGTGCATGTACATCTCTCTTAAGAACTTCACAGGGAGAATAAATATGTTGTAGGATTCAAGAATTTCTACTCCCCAGACAATGATATTAGTACAATAATTAATACTGTCAACCACTATAAGAAGACTTTGTTTCATTAAGAGAAGGATTCAATCAGATTTTGAAAGAGATAGGTTACATAAACAATAAGGCTGTGCCGTTTTTAATGAGTATCCTTTTCCTCAAGCATCAGGTTAGGGTTTAGTTTCACTCAACATTCATTTCCTACCCATCAACCAAAGAAAATCTCTGGCATGTAGTTCAGGAAATTTAAGTACTGAAGGGATATTCAGAAAAATTTTAAAACTGTCCTTGATTTTTTTGTTGTTATTTACACACTTGAATTTTAAAAAACCTGCCCAACTAAACTCACATAATTATTATGAGGATGAAATGCAATAAAAGGTCAGAAAATGCTTTGAAAACTGAGAAATGATTCCAACACGAGGACGTTTAAAACAATGAAAATGTTGCATTACGTAACCTACCTTGCTATAAGTCTAACAAACAATAACGGTTGTATGAAGGGAAATCTGGAGAATTCATTCCATCTGCTCAAATAGGAGCATTTCTGCTTCTTATTAATCCTTCTCTGCAATCCCACTGTTGGACTTTTCACGTTTACTTAGTTTCTGCTTTGAGGAAGTTGTTAAATTCTTTGGAATATGGGGCTTTAAACATGTACCCAGCACCAGTGTCTCCAAACTGTTTCGTTCTTACCTTGATTTACTTTGTTTCCTCTAAAATAGGGTGGTATTGAGATGAAATCAAATCGAAAAAAAAAAGAAATTCCAGAGCTTAAAAGGGCTGCTAGCTTGCAGTGGGTGCCAGTTTCTTTAAGGAAACACCTTTCTCTGAAATTCAAGAAGAATCAATTTTTATTCTCTACTATCAAGTCCCAAGACCAAATAATACATCAGTTGGATACCAGCTGGATCAGAAAAAGACTTTCTTTGTAGCTAAGCTCTTATTCTAGTCAAGAAATATTTTTGAGTGTGCACAGTTATTATTTCTTGCTTCAACCCAGTGGGGACCTCACAGATGTTCAAGAATCTAGTCTAACATTGTAGTTCTCCCCTAAAATAGAAACAAGGTTGCTGAGTATAAAATATCATCAACTGTAATATAAGGTGGTCCGCTCCTCCTGTGCCCAAATGCCCTAGTGAACTCTTCATCTGCTATGGGTAGAATTGTGTCCCCCAAAATTCATATATTAAAGCCTTAACCCCCAGAGTGATTGTATTTGAAGACAGGGTTTTTAAAGAGGTAATTTAAGGTTAAATGATATTGTAAGCATTGGGACCATAATCCAATAGGGTTGATGTTCTTATAAGTAGAAGATACACCAAAACATCAGAAAGCCCTTTCTTCCATTTTTCCTTCCTTCCTTCCTCCCCCCTCCCCTCCCTCCATCACTTCCTCTCCCTCTCTCTCTCTCCCTCCCTCCCTCTCCATGTGCAGGCACAGAGGAAAGGCCATGTGAGGGCACAGTAAGAATGTGGCCATCTGCAAGCCAGGGACAGGGAGAGCCAGAAACCAATCTTGCTGCCATCTTGACCTTGGACCTCCAGCCTCTGCATTTGTAAGAAAATAAGTATCTGTTGTTTAGGTCACCCACTCTGTGGTATGCTGTTATGGCAGTCCGAGCTGATAAATACACTAGCTCTTGCTTAGCTATTTCATTAACCTCCTATGGACCTTGGGGAGCAATAAGCGTTGTCCAGAAACAAAGAAGGGAGAGCCTTCCCAGAAAAGGTGATGGAAGGTTTGGGAAGCTCACATCACAGAGGCAAAGAAAGGCTATTGTGTGGTACCGGTAGTGATGTGTTAGATAGTATCAAGTGGTGTTTAGGATGAAAATGAACAGCAATGAAGAAACTATTCTACTTCCAGACTTCTAGAATCACAAAGGGTGAGAAGCAATTACTGATATTTACATCACACTTTATTGAATCGGGGGGAGATATTTTTTCCTGTCATGCATCACAAATTTTTTTCCATTTCATGCACTTTCAGGGCTTAGTGCTTCCCCAACCTGTCATCCAACTCACTCCAATTTTACCTTGCTAATTTCTACTTCTATTTTAGATTTTTACTTATTTATCACCTCTCTCAGGCCTCCATATCACTGAACCTTATTGTTTAAAGCTTATTTTAAAGCTGCAATAAACATCAGGGACTGACTTTTAAAGAGGCCTGATGATCTTTAACTAGGAAAAAATAAAATCATTTTACTTCTATGCATTTATCTTAGATTTCTGACCATTCTCCTGAAATCATTCATGCCTCATTCTGTTCTCCAATAAGATTGATTTTTATTACACGTGAATAAGCTGTGACACCAGAGTTCTTAAAACCCTACAATAGCTTTCCATGGAGCTAAACCCTTTCAAAGACTATCTATTATTTACACTCCCAAACTCTCAGTATCTTCTCTTTGTCAAAAAGAACCAGAGCCAGACACCGTTAAAGCTGTAAAGGTAGATTTTATTCAAAGAACTATTGCAATAGGAGCAAAGGACTTCAGTATAGAACTGAGCTCAATTTTGAACACAAGGAAAAGTGATGATTTATACCAAGGATTAGGTTGGGGAGGGAGATGGTCAGTGGATGGAAAATTACTAAGAGGACAGACACATCAAGTGTAGGGGGATTCTTTCTAACCTCATCTTGCTGAAGGCAGCCAGGATGATCAGATATCATGGGTGAGAGATGAGGAATTTGATCAGTATTGAGGGTGATCAGATATCAAGAGTGAAATTCCTGCTAAACTAACTCAGCAGTATTCTCACTACGACTGGGCTATGCAGGCCCAGCAAGCACAAGGCCGAGATCATGGCCTAGTCAGGAAGCAGGCTCAGAGGGACTGGACTAAAGTTGGGTCCGGGAGAGAGCCTTTGTCACCTTCCACCTGTCAAAACCTATATTTCAGCTATATCGTTTGTCTCCCCAGTAGGACCAATGGTTCCTGCTCCTTCTCCTTCCAGACCTTGACTCCTGATGACCTCTTGGCCTGACTCATGTTCCTCCCTTCCTTCTGAATCTGGATATTCCTTCAGGTCTCAGGTTAGACACAGCATCCTCAGGGTTTCTTCTGATGCCCCCAAGTCTCATCCAGCAGCCTTGCAAGAGCACCCACACTTCACAGGTTAGAGCACATCTCAGCGTCGGCTGTAATGCCCTAGTTCCTCATTGCCGCAAGCTCCCAAAGGCAGAGGCCATGTCTGTCTTGTTCTCCACTGTGCTCCTGGCATCCAACCGAGTGCCTGGCACAGAGCAGGCACTCAACACATATTTGTCAAATATATGCATAATAATGATCGCGACTCTTCCTTTATTCTAAATTCCCATGGGGATGATCAAACATTGGAATCAAAGCAGGTCCTACACTGGGATTCAGAAAGGCCTCTCTTAGGCACCTGCGGCTGAAAATTTCCAGGAGTGATTACAGGCTGAGGACAGGGCCACTTTTACTACTCAGGGAGCTAGAAGACCTGCCTCCCTGGATGGTCCAGGGGAAATTTCATCCATCTACTAAACGGGGTGATTTTTCTCAGCACACTGAGAACTACTCCCTTTTATGGCCTTTCACCAGGGAGCGTGCATCGGGCAGAAAGAAATAATCAGATATGTGGGGGTTTACTGAACACAGGCTTTGAAGTGATACTAATTCCAGGAGACCCAAAATGTCACTGTGGTCCAGCAGTCAGAGTGTGAGGCTTATGGAGGCCAGGCGATCAATGAGGTTAACTCAGGTCCCTCTCATAGTGGACCCAGTGGGTCTCCAAACGCATATTGTGGTTGTTTCCCCAGTCCTGGAATGCAAAATTGGAACAGGCACACCCAGAAGCTGGCAGAATCTCTATATTCATCCTGGGAGAAGCCTCCTGATTCCTCATTTTTTAAGGAGGGAACCCTCCTCCAGGGAGAGGACCCCTTTCCGCAGGTAGAAGTCCAGTGGTCACCCTCCGTTATTCCATTTAAGGGTCTGATTCATGAAGCATGTGTATAAATATCAGCAGTTGGTTGATAGTAAAATATCATCTTGATTCATCTGTGTAGCTCCCCCAAATGCCATATTCAGGAATGAGAAAGGTGACTTGGAGGATCAGTACTGTGACTAAAGGCTGAAGTTCAACGTGTCATGGGCGGCAAGCTGCTGAGAAAGATGATGGAAGGCTTCTGTCCCCAGCCAGCTACAGGATTTTCAAAGAAAGGCCCTTATGAAGTGTGCTTACTGACGGGGAACAAGAGGACAAGAAGACTCACATTTTCTGATCCAGGAAAAGAAAGAGGTGGGGTCTGGCATACAACCAATACGCTTGTACTTATAACACAGTGGCCACACGTATAAGCATGGCCCCCAAGAGCTTATAATGAGTATGGAAAATTATCATAAATAATCCTGTAGGAAACTGTGGGTATATATACATTTCAAGGTCAGAAGAGACACTAATAAAATGTAAGTATGCATTCTCACAGTGAGAGGGGACATTTGAGGTCTCCTGGTCTACAACTTATGCCCATCCACTCATGCCTTCTAGTACTTTCCTGCGAACGTCCATGTGACCACCTTCACTGCTGGAGAATTTACTGTACCCGGAGGCATCTTATCCCTTTTGCAGACTGTTCTCATTACCGTTAACAGGAGGCAGCGCCCTGTAACTCCTCCCCTGCCACAGTTTTTGTTTTCCTGCTAACACCTTGACACTGAGTGTGTGGGGGTCACTGAGCAGCAATGGCAAACTCTGACTGCTTGTTAGAAATGCAGAATCTCAGTCCACTCCCAAAACAACGACATTTCAGCATCTGTATTTGAAGAAGATCCCTATCTGATCTGTATGGACATCAAAGTTTGAGAAGTATTGATCTATAACTACAAAATTAAAGTCGAATGCAATTTCACAAATTACCCCTTTAGTACTTCACAAGGGCATCGCATCTACATCAAAAGATGTCAGGATCAGCAAAAGAGAAAAGAATAAATCTACATGTTTTAACCCATGGCAACAGAATAATTTCTGGATTTCTGATATTACACTCTAGTCCATAAACTATACCAACAAGCCCTGACAGGCAAAAATTAATTCTGTTTTAATTTTAATGTTGTCTCTGTGTGTAGGTAAGCTAAATGTTGCCCAGTAAAAATATCTTTAATGTAAAGATAAGTTTAAAAATGAGTGTACCCACTCAAAATACATTGACTGAGTATTGCTCAAATTTCAGTCAGCTTTTCCAGCTCTTCGGGATAGTGGTAATCAGCTGAAGTGAATTCTCTGAAGTATATTCTTGATTAAGTGGGAAAGTACAAGATGGTCTACTCTAAACCCTGACCTGACAACAGAGACAGCTGTAGGAAATTTGCTGGCAGACTGAGTCTAACAGATCAAGAAGAAAACTAAACCAGCTTGAAGAATTCTATAAAATCAGAGATGGAACAGACTTTAGAAACAGCCTAGTTCAATCTTCTCCAACCACGGATGAAAAAAACTGAGGATCATGGAGATGAAGTGAAATGCCCCAAAGCATAGATAAAAAGTGACCATGGCAGTCTCCCAAACATGGAAAGCTGGATGCATTATTTAATCACAAATATTTTACTTTTAACAAAATACAAAATAAATCTGCTAATCACCTCACTTACTTTATGACAAAAATTAGCCCATGTGTTGTTTGACAGCTTTAAGCATAATTTATATAAATACAATTCACCCATTGAAAGGATACAAATCTATAATTTTTAGTAAATGTTTACAGTTGTGCAACCACCAACACAAATCAGCTTCTTTTAAATTTCTACATTTTAAAAATCCCCCTTATGCTTCTTTGCTGTTAATATTCCCCAAGCCCAGTTCTAAATAACCATTGATTTGCTTTCTGTCTATAATCTGGCCTTTTCTGGCCATTTCATATCAATAGAAACATACCATAGTATTTTGTCCTTAGCTTCTGTTACTTAGATAACATTTTTGAGGTTTATCATGTTGAACCTTGTATCAGTAATTTATTCTTTTTTATTGATAAGTGATACTCTGTTGTATGTGGTATATCACATTTACTTAGCCATTTGACAGTTAATAAAACTTTGGGTTCTTTGCAGTTTGGGTTATTATCAATAATGCTGCTATGAACATTCACATATGTTTTTTTGTGGGCATGTGTCTTTATTTCTCTTGTATAGACTCCTAGGAGTAGAATTCTGGGTTTATGATAAGGACAGCTTTACATTTTTAAGAAATTGCCAAGCTGTTTTCGAAAATGGCTTTCCCATTTTACATTATTATCACCAATATGTTCGAGTTTCAGTGTATCTGCATACTTGCCAAGACTTGGTTTTATTTGCCTTTTGGACAGAAAATCCTGTCTTTTGGACAGAAAGTCTGAAATCCTGAAAAATAAAGATCAAGATACATAATTAGGAAGCCTGAACCTAGGAGAATGTAAACAATTCAGGGTAACCGAGAGAATTAAAGAAAAGAAAATTATGTTAGCAGTATTTTCTGAGAAAATTGAGGGTATATCACATTTATAACGCAAGAAACTGAAGCTATGTAAAGCAACAAGTAGAGAACAAGGAAAAGTTCTGAATATTTTAAATTATATATTACAGAAAAGAAAAAATCAGTAAAAATATCATGACATAATTGAGGAAAATTTTCCAAACCTAGCTGAAAAAGACAAACAGGTGGAATGTATGAGAATAATATGCAAACAACACAGATTACTGATATAGGCGCTCCATTAATAACTTACAAGAATTCCAGGAGAAGACTGAGTTACAGTGGGGAGGGCAGAAGTATAAAGTGAATCATAAATGATAACTTTGCAAAGCTAAAAAGAAATGCAGTTTTTCACATTGAAAGTACTTCTAAGATTCTAATAGGAAAAATGAGGGGAAAGAGCAATCTAGATAGATCATGACAATTTTCACAGCTTTGAGGATACAAAATTCCTAACAGGTTGGAGAAAAGAAAGAAGAGAGAGAGAGAATGAGAGAGAGAGAGAGAGAGAAACCTTGAAGTTTATAAAGCCATGTGAACATGACATATTGCTTCTAGTCAGAAACTTGCCTTTCTAAAAATTAATGAAGAAATTATTTTAATTATAGAACTCTATCCTCAGCCAAACACAGTTTCAGACACTCATAGTTTACCTCATATGCTCCTTTTCTTAGAAAGCTACTTAAGAACGTCCTCCAACCAAATGATAAAGTAAACCCCAAAAATAAGATGTGAGTTCTTAGAATCAATGAGTCCAGCACAGCTGAGTAAGAGGGACCACCCCAGAATACCTCTATGCAGCAAGACAAAAACAGTTCAGAGCAAGAGAATGAAGCTTCCAAGAACAAGGTTCCCAGAGAAAAAGGAGAATTCTGTAAACTACAGAGAATGGAAGACTCTAGCCCCTAAATTTTTGGAGCTTTTCATTTCGATATGTGATATAATTCCAAACATCTCTCTCTCTCCCCCTTTCTCCTTCTCACTGGTGGGATGAGAAATAGACATGAGGTTTTATTGTCACAGCAGATGAACTAAGTTAGTGGAGAAAGTTAGATGAAGTTGGCATCATATATGTGAGATATAAAAGTAAAAATAATAATAGTAATAAGAACAACTACCATTTTTTGAGCAATTTCTATGTACCAATTATATCTAAGCACTTAATGTATATTAACTCAATTTTCCAAACAATTTTATGACATACATTCTATTTTCCCCCCTTTACATACTCTCAGGAAAGGCAAGAGAAGGATATTGTCATGCATGGTTTTGGAGGGCCATTTGACAATATATGTATTTAAAATCTGAAAAATAGACATTATCTTTGACCCAATACTTCTGCTTCTAGGACTTTACACTAAAAATAATCAGATGTTTGGTAGGTTATATGGACAGAGATCTTTAAAATAGTAAAAAACAAACAAGCAAACAAAAAACCTGAACCAACCTAGAGTTCCAACAATTTCATTTGTTTAAATAAATCCTCTTAAATCAATTACAGGATATCAATGTAGTGAGTTATTTCACAGTTATTCAAATGATGTGGTAAGAATTGTTTGTTGCCATAATACATTAAGACACTTCAAGTTACCGAAAAATACAAATGATTTTATACTATTTGGGGGTGATATGTAACAGCATGGGATTGAGCCATTTTTGTTTTCTTCTTTTGACTATACTATATACTCTACTATTTTCATAAAACTAAGTGCTTTGTACTTTTGCACTAATTAAAAGTTATTTATTTAATAAATACATACTAGGAGTCTCATTTATTCCAGTCCATGTGCAAAGCTCTAGGAGAGATTCTGTGAATAAACACCACATCTCCTCAAGGATCTTCCTTAGGTCTAGAGGAGCTTCGCGGGAGTCAGTATGAAGACCTGAAACGGGGGTGAAAGCCTTACACGTAGAAGCAGAAGTAGACAGAGGTCTTGGTGTCCTAATTATACCGTGTGAAATACCAGCTACAAATATAGCATGAATCCCCAATCTAATATGGTCTATAATATCCCAATGCCCTCGGAAGCTACGTATCTAGAAGTTTGGCATCCAAACCAAGGGCTTGTGATGGTGTAACTGTTTTGAGCAAGCTAGAGGACTCTGTTCATTTCTGGGGAACACAATTTCAGAGGGACCTTGGCAAACAGGGGTCCTTGCAGATCTGGTCATAAGAGGAATGGCAGAGGCAACCAGGGAGACCTAGCCAGCAGAAAACCCTCCATTCCAAGAGGAAGACCCACCCATTCCTTCCATCAACTCTAGTCAAGTAAACAGAGGATGAAGAAGAGAAAACACGGTCTCACATCCAACTCCACCATCTCTTCTGAGAGATATTCATCACTCTGTGAGAAAAGTACAATAATTTCTGACACTAAAGTTCTTGTATATATCACACAAATAAATTCAGTGACTACTTACTGCTTGCCCATTGTGAGCCAGGTAATCTACTACACGATATGTACCAAATAAAGAATTCAATTCTCACAACAATCCTGTGATTTGAGCATTATTATACCCATTTTGTGGGCTGTTTAACCGAAATACAAATTTATTAGTAGTGTTGCAATCAGCTTTTAAATGCAGATTGGAGACTCTCAGTGTCTGATCATTGCACCATGCCACGCCTCTTCCACTCTTAACTGTGAAGAATGGAGCTTTAAGGAAAAGCCAACCCCTGCCCTGAAGAATCATATGCTCTGAATGCTGGCTGTAGCAGTGCTCAGCCAGAGGGAATATGCTAGCTTTGAGAGGGCTCTCCACGTGCTGTGTTCTCACAGGTGGCACTTCCAACCTGAGACCCACTTTTCAGCATTGCCTTCAGACTCATGATGACCTTCTTGGGGACAAGGACAGTGGCTTCTACACCAATACCTCTTGTCATAAAACTGTACCTAAAATACCCCCTCCTCTCAGTTGCATTTTCTCATATCTCCCTGCTAACTTCCTTTAGAGCACTTTTCATAAAAGGAAATGATCTTATTTGTTTACTTGCCTATTGACGGTCTCTCCCTAAAAGTGGAAGCCCCATGAGATCAAATCCCTCTTATTTTACTCAAATGCTTTATTCCCAAGGTATAGAGAGGTCCTGCTATAAAGCTCTCAATGCTACTAACTGAATGAAAGAATGAATGAATAAAGAGTACAGGAGGGACCTCAGAGAAGTAGGTCAGTCGATACCTGTCTTCCTTACCCAGAGGCAACTGTTTTATTCTCACAGAAGACTTCCTGTCCCCAGGTGTATCAGCCTTAAATAGCATCCTATTTAGTTTTTTCATAATTGTTTGAGTAACAGTCATGTTAAAATTGGCCTGTCCTTAGAAATTGGTCCAACTTTGAACTTACCACACTGTCTTATGACTAATTGCCTGTGAATCTTCCTTCCATGGTAGCAGGAGCTATGCTTTATTCAACTTTGTATTCCCAGAACTTACCATACTTGTTGGCACAGAATAAGTTTTAGTATATATATATATTTTTTTAGCAGATAAGAGAATGAATAGCAAAAAGACTGCTCAGTCACCCTATAGCAGTGAATACTTTATTGTGCAGTGCTTTTGATATACAAATTTTCCTCTACAAAGGACTGGGAGGGGGAGGATGGGGAGACTCGAGGGATGGTGGGGGGGAGTCGAGGGAGGGAGGGAATACAGGGATATGTGTATAAAAACAGATGATTGAACTCGGTGTACCCCCCAAAAAAATTAATTAATTAAAAAATATATATATATATTTAATACACCTAATCTACCGAACATCACAGCGTAGACTTGACTAGCTTAAATATGCTCAGAACATTTACATTAGCCTACAGTAGGGTGCAGTTATCTGAAACAAAGCCTATTTTATAATAAGGTGTTGAATATCTCATGTAACTTATTGTGTCCTGTATTGAAAGTGAAAAACAGAATGGTTGTACGGGTACAGAGCAGTTGTCAGTGTATGCATTGTTTACCCTCAAGTCTGTGACCAAGAGGGGGCTGCCCTGCATCATGAGAGAGCATCTTACCACACATCACTAGCCTGGGAAAAGATCAAAATTCAAGTACAGTACCTGCTGAATGCATATCACTTTCACACCATCGGAAGTTGAACCACTGTAAGTTGTGAGTGTCTGTATTTGATACTGGTTAAGAACTTGAGCTTTGCCATCTCCGACCCTGGAGCTGAATCTTCACCCGGCTCCTCTGACAAGGAGCATGATTATTGTGTGATAACTAACCTATAATATCAGCTAACGTCCAACCAGGGAAAGAGAACCACTCTTGCTCTTTCAAGTAGAGAGGGACTCAAGGCAGGAAAATGTTTACAATGGTGCTGGAAGGGCTGGAGGAGCAAAAGAGAAGAAAAGATTGTTACCCCTAAATCAGCAAGTTTCTACCACTGCATGAACCCTGACCCGTGCCCTGGGCAGTGTTAGATGTTGGTACTGAATTGTGCCGCTGCAGTGAACAGGGTCTCAGAAGCCCCACCTGAGGCTCACCAAACATCACCCATGTGGCTGGAGTCCACAGTAGCCTGTCTTAAATCCCCCACCCCTGCTACTGCCTCTGCAAAAGTGGACAACGGCGGCTGCTCCTTCCTTCCACCTTCCAATCTCCCTCAGTGCTTCCCATTGGTAACATCAAATAAGCTTGCTGGCCATAGAGTCTGGGAAATGCCGTTCTCCATCTCCAGCCCAGTGGTCCAGAGCAACACTTCTCATACTCTGTCTTCCGAGGGGTCTGGTTAAAATGCAGATGCCTGACTGCGCAGATCTGGTATCAGGTGATGCTAATGCTTCCAGTCTTCAGACCACACTTTGAGTCATTAGGGACCTTTGAGGATGCTCTGAAGGTGGCTGCAGTGGAGAGTCAGTGACAACCCACACATCTTGGACACACATTTTCTCTCTGAGCTTCGGTTTCCAGTGGATAACATCGAGATAACAACATCTGTCTTATTTTTCCCAGGTGCTGGTTGACTTCAGATGGCCTCACGGTTCCTCAGAAAGCTACTGAAAAGTAGAGATTTCATGTTTCTACCCTGGAGGTTCTGACTCAATGGATTTTGATTAGGACTCACTTTAATAAAGGTCCTCAGTTGATGCGCAGGAGCAATGAGGTTTGGGAAGCCTTGTCTGTCTCATAGGATTATGGTGAGCATTAAATCAGGCATTACGCAAGCATTTAGCACAGTGCCTATTGCATAATAAGATAAATAACTGCTTGCTATTTTATTACTGTTGTAATTATTAACTTTATTTTTTTTAATTTTTATTGGAGCATAGTTGCTTTACAATGTCATGTGAGTTTCTACTGTACAGCAAAGTGAATCAGCTATACGTATACAAATATCCCCTCTATTTTGAATTTCCTTCCCTTTTATTATTAACTGTGATGGAAGAAGATGCATATGAAAGCATCCAGCCCAGTGCCTGGCACACGTTCCCCGCATTCCAGACTGGTACACAGTGTGAGTGTAAAAATGACTTAGTGATTGACGGGCTGGCAGCACGTGTATTGTCACTTGATTACAAAATATAAAATCTCATTTTAAATGATCTATAAGACACATTCAACATGTCGAATGTGAAATTCTATAAAAAATACCAAATCGTATTATGAGGATATGGTACAAACAGCTTCCTAGGCAGACAGTTGAAAAGTTCTCTTCCTAGAAGGATGTCTCAAAGCGGAGCAAGAGAATATTTGCCTTGAACCTGGTTGCACCATGTTGGCAGCAGAGGGGATTCTGGATAATGCTTTCGGTCTGACTCACTCAGCACAACTCTGAATGTAGAGGTCTGATCAGTCTGGGATTTTTTAAATAAAATTATAATGCGTGTTTTATTGTTTTCTTTCTCTGCTGTCTAGTGTTTTTGCTTAGGAAGAATGTTTTTAAGACTCCAGAAAGTCAAGTTTGGGGTGAGGGGTGCAGGCTGAATCAATCTCAAGACAGAAATTGTGTGTCACGTGCTTTTAAAAAATCTCTAGAATTGCTCCGAGATGAATGATATAAAAATGCACCCTGTGAAAAAAGTGCTTCATTAAAAAGCATGAAGGAATAATGAGATGGCAATAACACCATTTTGTACAAGATACTGTACAACATATTTACAAGGCAAAAGAAAAAGGGAAACCACGTGATGAAGTCGTTAGGTTGGCCTTGGGCAAACTTCTGCAGCAGACACCCCTCTGTGACAGGTGTCTGATCTTACACTTGCACCTCATTACCCTGGTGAAGACTCTTCCCTCATTTTCAAGGCCTGGTAGTCACTAATAGCTCAGACAGATGAAGAAATATTGAAGATGTCCGTGCTGCATGCCTGAGAGTCAAACAAAGGGGCTTGAGTCCCAGTTTCCCCATTTATTAACTGGGACAAGTGGCTAGTTTCCCTGCATTTCAGTTTTCCAATGTATCAAATGGGGTTGAATGATGAAGCATATGAAGTCCTTGGCACAGAAGAGAAGTTCACTAACTCCTAGGCTTCTTTCTAGGTCCTTTATCTTGACTCTTCCAATAGACAGAGGACTTCAAACAAATAATGCCGTCTTTGCTGCTGTTTCCTTGTCTGTTCAACGGAAGTGATAAGCCATGCCCTAGTTTTATCATCGGGTTGTTGGGAAGTCAGGGATGTGGGGGAGGCACTTTGAGAGAAGGGCTGGCCACGGACATGGGAAGCAGGGGCGCCATCTGCTTCACGGTTTCTCACTGTCCCCGTGGGAACGAGGGCTCGTAGCAACTCTTCTCCCACTAGTGTGTGTTAGTGACCCCATGTCCAGCCCTCTGGGGGCCTACTCATTTTAGAACAGGAGATAAAGAAAGAAAAATAATTCATCACCAGCAGGGTGCTCAATCAATGGAGCAAATATTTCTAGCCTGAGGCATTTCCCAAGGTCTTTAAATTAGATCAGTGTAGTTGACACCGCGAAACATATCTAGTTAGGCAACTCCTGACACACGTATTTTTCTTTAAATGATTTCCAAAAATTTAACATTTGAAATTTCAAGCACGATTCAAGGAAACCATATATTTGATTACTCTCAGGTAAAAATCTGATAACGTGGTTTCTTTGCGAACACAGAAACAGGGATTGAGTAGGCACATAAAAATACAGATTTGTGCCTTTCTTTGAAGGCGTCCCTTACAATAAATGTTTCCCAAAACTCTGTTTTATGTACCACCTACTTTGTGTTATGTAATAGGATTTTCTTTCAAAAAGAAAAGATTCTGTGGTGAAATTAATTTGGGAAACACTGAGTTAAAACACAGTCAGATGTCTGTAGCATTTCTCTGAGATTTGCTTTATAAACTTTTAAGAGCAGTTAGAGTATTCAGCGGTCCCCGCACCTATTTGGCTACTGAATTTCACTATGAAACTATGTCCCTAAGAAACTTGCTACTCAAAGTATGATTTTTGAGCCAACAGTGAAGCTTGTTAGACATGCAAACCCCCAAGCCACATCCAGTCTTCCTGAAACAGATTTTAACAGGAAGCCTGGTGATGTGAGTATGTATTAAAGATTCAGACTATTATACACAACAGCTACAAATTATAGAGCAGTGATGAGATGAACACAAGGGCTTTTCTGAGGATCCCTCCCAAGTATACAGATTGAATAATAAGCAGCTGAATGCTAGAGATAGAAACCACCTTGGAAATCATTTGTTTCAAAGGACTGCAAATCAACTTTTAGTGGCGTTAATGGGATGTTCTGTGGAAAACCATGTAAGAAGGAGAAAATAATCAGATCTCTTCTGGTTGAAGCCAGGGATGGCTCCAACACTCCTGACATTCCTGGTTCTTCATCTGCTGAGTAATTTTAAAATTTCGTCCTGGAGATGTTAATGTCATATTTGGAGATCTTAGATTTCATTATATTCTTCTAAAACGTGGTTTTATTTGATTACTTGTTTGCTTTGTTTAATCATTTAATTTGATTAGACTCAAACTGCAAACTCTACCTCTTGGGGAGTAACTCAAATTTAAGCTCATTTTTTTCTCTTCTTCTTAGCTAGAATTTGTCCCACGCTTGTGGAGTTCATGAGTCACCCAAGAGATTGGGAAGTTAGAATTTCAGGCTCTCTTTTCTGTCCCCTTCCTTCTAATTATCTTCCCTTATTTCTGGTCCATGTGGCCACTCCTATGTCTGTCCTCTGGTTCCACAGCCCAGAAAGATGATAGATTTAACTTGGTTTTGATTTTGGAATTTTTTTTAAAAATGTTTTAGGGAGCTGTTTTGGTTTTTTGTTTTGTTTTTGTAGATTTCCAACATGGCCCGGCCTTTGGCCCACCTCCAAGTCACTTACTCCATGCCACCCTCCTTCCTCTAGAGTCAGCCTGCTTTGGGTCCCTCTCCAGTAACTCTGGATCATACTTTATTTTTTCTCCCACAATTGATTGCAATTATTTGTGAGAGACTTATGTCTGAAAGGAGCCCCTTTCGTTCTTCTTTTTTTCTTTGAAAATTCCCTTATTTCACTAAATGTAGCATTTTAGCCTTTTCTGATTTCCTTTCACTTTTTAAAAAAGTTTTATTTTAGGGACTTCCTAGGTTGCGCAGTTGTTAAGAATCTGCCTGCCAATGCAGGGGACATGGGTTTGAGCCCTGCCCTGGGAAGATTCCACATGCCACAGAGCAACTAGGCCCGTGAGCCACAACTATTGAGCCCATGTGCCACAACTATTGAAGCCCACGCACCTAGGGCTAATGCTCCACAGAAAGAGAAGCCACTACAATGAGGAGCCCGCGCATCACAACGAAGAGTAGCCCCCACTCACCGCAACTAGAGAAAGCCCATGTGCAGCAGCAAAGACCCAATGCAGCCAACAAATAAATAAAATAAATAAATAAATTTATTTAAAAAAAGTTTTATTTTATATTGGAGTAGAGTTGATTTACAATATTGTGTTAGTTTCAGGTGTACAGCAAAGTGATTCAGTTATACATATACATGTATCTATTCTTTTTCAAATTCTTTTCCCATATAGGTTATTACAGATTATTGAGTAGAGTTCCCTCTGCTATACAGTAGGTCCCTGTTGATTATCTGTTTTATGTATAGTAGTGTCTATATGTTAATCCCAACCTCCTAATTTATCCCTCCCTCCGTCCTTTCCCCTTTGGCAACCATAATTTTGTTTTCTAAGTCTGTGAGTCTGTTTCTGTTTTGTAAATAAGTTCATTTGTATCATATTTTTAGATTCCACATATCAGTGATATCATATAATATTTGTCTTTGTCTGCAATGGGCAGAAGATCTAAACAGACATTTCTCCAGCGAAGACATACAGATGGCCAAAAGGTACATGAAAATATGCTCAACATCACTAATTATTACACAAATGCAAATCAAAACTACAATGAGGTATAACCTCATACTGGTCAGAATGGCCATCATCAAAAAGTCTGCAAACAATAAATGATGGAGAGGGTGTAGAGAAAAGGAAACTCTCTTACACTGTTGATGGGAATGGTGTAGCCGCTACAGAGAACAGTATGGAGTTTCCTTAAAAAACTAAAAATAGAACAACCATATGATCCAGCAATCCCACTCCTGGCATATATCTGGAGAAAATTGTAATTCAAAAAGTTACATGCACCCCGACGTTCACTGCAGCACTATTTACAATAGGAGCTCCTTTCTGTATTCCTCCTTCCCCTTCCCTCTATAAATACCTAAAGCAAATTCTAATCTCATAGTTTAGTGAAATCATGAGTTAACAATCCATTGAACCAAGATATTATGGGCAGTATAATAGTATTGGGTGAGGGGTGGGGAGAGGACAGAAGTTCAAAATAGGATAGAACCTGTAGCGATTCAGTCTATTCTTCTAAGATTTGAGTTGGCTTAACATTTCATCCTGGACTGCTATGATCCAGGGTGGTAAGAGTTCTTTCCTGGGAGACCAGTAAATGGGATTCTGTTCTCAGCTGCATCATTAACTAGCTGGGTAGCCTTGTGTATATCATCTTACTTCTCAGGGGCTCGGTTTTCTCATCTGAAATAAGACCCAGTGGTTATAGGGAATCTCTGATTTCCTGTTAGGTCTAATATTCTCTCATTTTACCAAAGCAAAGTAGCTAATTCTTGGACCCCAGGTGCCTGCAGAGTAGTAATTAGGGTTTCTTTATGCTCTCGATTTTTCACGTTCAGGTTTATTAAACACAACATCATACTGTGAAGACATAAGAAAACATCCTTTCTTCCTCAGAGCTTAATATACATCACATTGGTTTTTCTTCTAATTGGCTAGGGCACTCTGAAAGACCTCTTACAGTCTCAGAGACTGGGATCAGAGGAAGCCTGGCAGACCCAGGGGACTGCACAGACACATGGGAACAAATTCGGGTTATAAACCTGAGTTTATTTATGAGGCAACCACAGCTCAGGGTTAAATATAACTTAATTTAGTTCCTCATGGAAGGTGTGTTCTGAAGTCAGAAATATCAGGGTCTATATCCTATTTCACCAGTTAATAACTATGAGTCTTGGGCAACTTATTTCCACTTTCTGAGCATCAGTTTCCTCAGGTGTAAAACCAAAATAATAATCACTATAATTTATGTAGAGCTATGGAGACACAATTAGTAACATATTCAAAAAACCTAGTACAATGCCTAACATGTAGTATTTGATCAATACACGGTTGGCACCTCCAGCACACTGAGCTAGGTCTGGGCATTGATACAAAAAGATACAGAAGAGAGGCCTAGCCCACAAAATACTTGCAAGTGTTCCTAGGGAAATGTACCCTCCAGCCCCAGTCAAGCTTTCAGATTACTGCAATCCCAGATGACAGTTTAAGAGACCCTGGACAAGAATGACCCACCAAAGCTGATCCTAGAATTCTTTTTTTTTAATTAATTAATTAATTTATTTTTATTTATTGGCTGTGTTGGGTCTTCATTGCTGTGTGTGGACTTTCTGTAGTTGCAGAGAGCGGGGTGGGGGGCTACTCTTCATTGCGGTACACAGGCTTCTCATTGAGGTGGCTTCTCTTGTTGAAAAGCACAGGCTCTAGGCATGCAGGCTTCAGTAGTTGCAGTTCTTGGGCTCATTAGTTGTGGCTCGTAGGCTCTAGAGCACAGGCTTAGTAGTTGTGGTGCCCGGGCTTAGTTGCTTTGCGGGATGTGGGATCTTCCCAGACCAGGGATTGAACCTGTGCCTCCTGTATTGGCCGGCAGATTATTAACCACTGTTCTACCAGGGAAGGCCCCTAGAATTCTCATACTCAGAAATTTTATGAGATCATAAATGTTTTTGTTTTAAGCTGCTAAATTTTTGGAGTCATTTGTTACACAGGAATTTGTAAGTATTACAGAGACCAACTACCAGCTGATGGAAAGTTGACTACATCAATCCCCTTCCATCCTGGAAGGATCAGTTTTGTCCTCATAGGGATAGACACCAATTCTGGCTATGGATTTGCATTTCCTGACCAAAGAGCCTTTTCTGGCACTAAAACCCCTGGGGATTATGGAACTCTTGACCCACAGGTATGGAATCCATGCAATAAAGCATCTGACCAGAAGATCTACCTGACTGCAAAAGAGACGCAGGAATGGGCCCATGACTATGGAGTCCACTGGTCATATCACATACTTTTTTATCCAAAAGTAGTCAACCATAGGGAATTCCCTGGTGGTCCAGTGGTTAGGACCCGGCAGTTTCACAAACTGTGGGGAACTAAGATACCATAAACCATGTGGCACACAAAAAAAAGAAAGAAAGGAGGAAGGAAGGAAGGAAGGAAGGAAGGAAAGAAAGAGAGAGAGAAAGAAAGAAAGAAAGAAAGAAAGAAAGAAAGAAAGAGAGAAAGAGAAAGAAAGAAAGAAGAAAGAAAGAAAGAAAGAAAGAGAGAAAGAAAGAAAGAAAGGGAAAAAGAAAGAGAGAGAGATAGAAAGAGAGAAAGGGAGAGAAAGAGAAGAAGGAAAGAAAGAAAGAAAGAAAGAGAGAGAGAAAGAAAGAAAGAAAGAAAGAAAGAAAGAAAGAAAGAAAGAAAGAAAGAGAGAAAGAGAAAGAAAGAAAGAAGAAAGAAAGAGAAAGAAAGAAAGAAGCCCACAATAGATTTCTGGAATGACCCACTGAAAGCACAGTTGAAGATGCAACTTGGAAACAATACTGTGTAAGGATGGGCTGCCATCCTTCAAGATACAGGATAGGCTTCCACATGGCACTGCATCCCAGTGGGACCAGCATAGGTTCAGGAATCAAGAGATAAAAGTGGGAATAGCCCCATTTGCATTATTCCCAGTGACTAACAGGGAGTATTTTGCTTTCTGTCACTGAAACTCTGGGGTCTGCAGTGTTTGAAGTTCTAGTCACCAAAGATGGTGCTCTCTTGCCAGGAAAAAGAGTCCTTTTAAATAGCAAGCTACTGCTGGCTCTAGAGATTTTTGGATTTCTTATGTCAAGAGACCAATAGGTAAGAAGCGGAATACTGATCAGCAGAAGGACATAGGGCCACTTTTCCACAATGGGAACAGGGAGGAAAGGTACAGAATACGTGATCCACCCAGGTGCCGCCCGTATTCTCTTGCCCATTGGAACTGTGTGTGGATGTGTCCAGCAACGATGATCTTAGAAGGGTGTTTACCTTGGGCTAAGACTCCTCAGAAATGAAGGTTTGGGTCACCCCACCAAGTAGCCACCAAGACCCTTAGAGATGATATCAGAGGATGAGGGGAATTTAGAATAGATAGTGAAGGGGGGAAGGATAAATGAGGAGTTCAGGATTAACATATACACACTACTGTATGTAGATAGTCAACAAGTACCTACTGTATCGCACAGGGAACTATACTCAATATTTTGTAGTAACTTATTAAAGGGAAAATAATGAGAAAGAATAGATACATATGTATTGACAAAATTGAATCACTTTGCTGTACATCTGAAATTAACACAATATTGTAAATCAACTATACCTCAATAAAAAACGTTTAAGATTAAAAAAAAGCAAATGTGTGCCTATTAAAATATTTTTTCCATTAAAAAAAAAGAAAGTGAAGGAAGGAAGAATAAATATTACTTGTAGACCCAAGATCAATTACGGCAACTGAAGCTGGAGTTTTTCCCACTAATCTCCCACTTCTGAATTTTCTTTCCGGAAAAAGGGTCCACAAAATGCATGGAGATTCCATTTCTGTGGCACAAGGCATGGACTGTGGTAGCCCAGAAGGTTACCACTCAGATCTCCTTTAAGAGTACTCGTTGCAGGAAACATAGTTGACTGGCGGCTCTAACCACCAACCCACTGGGAAAATGAGTGAGCACGGCATGGTTACAAGTGCTAGCCTATTTCTCTTTCTTTCAATGGGCAGCCTTTGCTCAAGTGCTCCTAGTTACCCTAGCAAAGACTTTATCATAACAGTGGGATGTACAGAGACTCTTCCTACCATCCTCCCTTCCAATTTTCCTTCCATCGGCATCCGATGCAAATCACGGCCTGAAGGTTCACCCCTCATCTCTTGCTGTCTCTTACTTTATCTCTCACAAGCATTCCTTCTTATCACCATCAATCTTTAACAAGTCCAAGTCCACTTTGCATCTGTTTCTTGGGAAACCTGAACTGGAACGATCAGCTTGGCATGTTCCACTGAATCCTCACGAAATTTTATTTTGGTTTTTATTGAGTTAATGGACTGATTTGGGGAGAAATGCCACAGTTACACTATTGACTCTTTCTGTCGAGGAAAATGATATCTCTCCATTGGCCTAAGTCTTCCCTTTTGACCATCAACAAAGTTTTATCATTTTTTTTTCATATAGAATTTTATATTTCCTCTTAGGTTTATTCTTAAGTTTTCACCAGTCATTATTTTGAGAGGGATTCGTATTCCTGACAGGTAATTATTGGTCATTTATTACACTGTATTGTGATGGTCTGTTTACTTGTCTCCATCAGGTTGAACTCCTTGAGGGCAGAGACTGGGTCTGTCTTACTCACCAGTGTATCACAACTGCTGAGTCCTTGACACATAGTTGGAGTTTTATATGCCTTAGCTTAAATAATCATACAATAAAATAAGAGTTGAAGTACGTGCCACCAAAAACTGTTATTCCACCAGTAAAAGGGAAATGCAGTGCATATATTTTCACCAGCCTTTGGAACTAATCCTTTTGCTACGGGGAGAATTGAGTACTAGCTAAGTGAAGTCCAAATCATATGCTCTACAAGGCATTTATCTTTGTAAGTAGTAGAAACAGTTCAGAGCCTTCTTCTTAGCTACTGTGACAAGGTTGCTGCCCTGAGCAATGATGCCTGACCGCTTGCCCACCACCTTGACTTTGCCGATGCTTTACTACAGCCTGAAATTGCCTTGGGAAGCCACTGCCCCAAATCTTTGTGACCAAATTCTATTCATCCTTGAAGATTCAAATTGTGACTGTCATGTTAACCTCGAGAAGATTTTTTGGGGTCCTTTAAGTTTCAAGGAAGTGCTTACTCTTCTAAAAATATAGACAATTATGAAATGTATGCTTATGATATACATACACACACACACACACACACGTTTCCCTATGAGCTAAAAATGTTAATATATTCATAAATAAGGATGGTAGTAAGAATTATGATACAACATATTTCACCATAATAATGGCTACTGTTCATTGAATTACTTTCACGTGTGAGGCATTGCATGTCGTCTCGTGATTCTCACCAACTTTATATGATAGATGACATTCTATAGATGGCAAGGCTGATCTCCAAGAAGTTTCCCTACTTGCCTGAGATAATTCAGCCAATAAATTCCAGTGTTGAGAACCTAATCCAGGTCAGTCTACTCCTAAATCCCCAAATTCTTAAGGTAGTCCTTTACACTGTCTTCAATTGTTTCAAAGGCTAAATACAAATGATTCCAGTGAGTGCAAAATAGCTATTATGCCCTGTCCCACACGTTTTGGGTAACGAGTACTAGGGAAGTCTTAGTTATATGTATCTGCCAGGGTTGCATCTCGTTTAATGCGCTCATCATACAAGGTTATGATGTGAAATACAGTCAACAGGACTTACCCATGTGCTGATTCCCAAATATGACCAGACCCTCAAGGATTTCATGATGTTTGAAGCATTCAATACATAAGACAGAGATGTGAAGAAACAAAATAAAATAACTTGGAGAAGAAAGTTTAAAAAGAGAAACTGTCATTAATAACCCTGGATAGATTAGAGAACTGTACCTCTGATACATGAAAAGGAAGACACATCTTTTACAAAAAAAAAGATAATATCAAGAGCTCTTGGAAATTAAAAATATAACTGCAAAAAATGAATACAACACAGAACTGGAAGCTAAAGTTGTGTGATTTCCCTAGAAAGTAGAGCAAAAAGACTAAGAGAAGGGAAATAAGAAAGGAATAATAAGAAAATTAGAGGACCAACCCGGAAGTTCAAAAGACCAGTGAAAATAGAGTAGAAGAAAAACCAACGGGGTTTGGAAGACATGAGTCAGGAAGATTCCCTGGAACTGAAGTCGTCCATCCCCCGACTGGAAGAGTCCACCGAAAGCTCCGTACAGTGGGTGAAAGAACAGGCACACAAAGGACATCATCATACTATCTCAGCATTCTGGCAGGCAGAACTCTAAGGTGGTCCCCAAGATTCTCCCACTCCCTGTGTAATTGCCCTGACTGGGATAGTCATGTGATTAGGCTATATTATCTGCACACATTGACATGAAAATAGCGAGATTATCCCCTTGGACCTGATCTAAGTGATCTGACTTGAGCCCTTTCAAAGCAGAGACTTTCCTCTGGCTGCTTGCAGAAGAGGGAGACAGACTAGAAGCACAAGCTACTCTGATGCACTGCTGCTGTCTTCAAGACAAAAGAGGCCATAGGTCGAAGCATGTGGGTGGCCTCCAGCTGACAGGAGCAAGGAAATGGTCCTATCATAGCAAGGAACCAAAGCCCAAGAATGAGTTTGAAAGAGATTGTTTTCACAGAATCTCCAGACAAGGACTCAGCCAGACTGACACTTCAATTTCAGCCTTGTGATGCCCTGAGCAGAGAACTGGTTCATACCATGACAGACTTACGACCTACAGAACTCTGAACTAAAAAATGAGTCTTGTTTCAAGTCACAAAGTTGACGGTAATTTGTGATGCCGTGATGGAAAATGAATATAACAACTCTGAGTGTAAGTAGAAGATCTTAGCAGCCTCCAAAGAGATAGGAAAAAAGTTGTATGCAGGATTAAGAACAGAATGGAACTGTACTTTTCACCAGTAATAATGAAATCTAGATGACATGGAACCGTGACTTTTCAATTCTGACATCAGAATATTTCATCCAATAGTGTGTGTATGTTAACCCCAAGCTCATAATTTATCCCTCCCCCCACGCAAGTTTCCCCTTTGGCTTTACATACACACATTACTATATATAAAATAGATAGAAACAAGGACTCACTATATAGCACAGGAAACTCTACTCAATATTCTATAACAACCTATATGGGTAAAGAATCTGAAAAAGAAGGAATATATGTATATACATAACTGTATCACTTTGCTGTACACCTGAAACTAACACCACATTGTAAATCAACTATACGTCAACAAAATTTAAAGAAGAGAATATTTCATCTAAGGATCCAAAGTACAATAAAACTATCAATCAAGTATGGGGGTGAAAAAAATTGTCATGGAACATTTCAAATACTTTTCACCCCATGCACCTATTGTCAGGAAACTAACAGAAAATGTGTTCCACCCAAACGAGGACATAAACCCAAGAAAGGGAAGAATGGGATTCGGAAAACCGAGAATTCAACACAAGAGAGGCGAAGGCAATCCCAGGACTATGGTGAAGGAAAAGCTGAAGCTGACAGCGGTGCTGTAATTCCAGAGAGCAGCTAGGTGAATTGGAAGCAAGTTAGAAGGCTGTGGGAGGGATTCTTTCAAAAAAGATAAAACTGATAGACTACCTAATGGCTTGAACATTTTGAGAGATTTTTACGACAGTGGCAGAATCTGGGGCAGAATTACTAAAAACAATATGTAAAAAGTAAGCAAACAGGCAAAGCAAACAAAACAATCACTTTGAGGAAAAGGACATAGCCATAATGTACGTGGCACAGCGTACGTACCAGAGTAAACGTGGCATCTGCTGTTAATGTCTGTGTAGCCACGTGATATAAACTCTGTGTGTTGGGGATGGGGAAATGGGGAGTCTGTATGTGTGGGGAGGGTTAAAGCTGGTGTAAAAGTGAGCAAATTCTTCATGTTTTAAAGTGAATGGACTAATACTAAATAATGTAAAGGTATCAAACTTCACAGGTGCTATAGACCTAATGTGTGTCTCCTTCTCAAATTCATATGTTGAAACCTAATCCCCAGTGGGATGGCATTTGGAGATGGAGATTAGGGGAGGTAATTCGGTCATAAGGGTGGGAGCCCTCATGAATGGGACTAGTGGACTTTTAGAGAGACCCCTGGGAGCTCCCACGCCCCTTCCCATGTGAGGCTGCGGCAAGAAGATGGCCACCGATGAATCAGAAAGCAAGCCTTCACCAGACCTGAACATGCTGGCATCCTGAGCTTGGACTTCCAGGCTCCAGAACTGTGAGAAATAAACATTTGTTGTTTTAAGATAGACTCTCTGTGGTGAATATGTTGTTATAGCAGCCCAAACGGACTAAGACAGTGAGTCATTTAGAGATATGAATCAGCTACATGGTTTCAAAGTGGTTGCCTCTGCAGAATAGATGGCAGGGACAGCAGTGATTTATGACACCTTTTCTTCCCCCCTGTAACAAGCCTGAGAGAACTATACCGCTTTGTAAATTAAGCATACTTTAAAACAAATATAAAAACTAAACAGAAAGAAAAAAGCCCTGGAGGGATGGGAGGAGGACAGGAAAGAAAGAAGTCGGCGTGCACAGAGGAATTCCTTAGTGATTGGATGTGCTCTCCTCCCGGGAATTTTGTTCTTATGAACCCAGAGTTGTTTCCATCACCATAGACTGGCAAACCCTTAATGGAGGTGAAGCAAGACAACACTGTTTTGGTTCCTCTTCCAATGCAGATTCAACTTTTTTAAGGAACAATTGGGAACATAAAATTTGGGGGGCATATTCTTTGAAGTCATCATTTGCTTTAAAAATATTTGAGCAGCAACAGAGGTGAGAAAAGTATCACAGGGGTGACACCTCACTGACACGCTGAGGGTTTTCTTTTGACCTGTGAACATGCAAAGCTCTCAGTGGATTTGATCTGAAAATGAGAAACTGGGGGTTTGCTTGTCAGAATGTGTAATTTTCTAACATGTCTTTGGCATAAAAGATGCCAAAGGTAATGAAACTGCACATGTAACGAAGCAGCCATGGCCAAGGCAATGATATTCTCAGAATAAGTCTAGATTTGACTAAATAGGATTATGGAGGAAAGAAAATAGTGAAGAGAGCAGTCCATTTACAAAGAAACCAGGAGGGGAAAAAGAGACCAGGTTGCACTCAGACTCGAGAAGGAAGGTTTCTAACTGGCTGATCTTGGGCAAATGGCTTCTCTCTTCTGATCTACTTTTTTTTTCCTCCACAAATGGGAAAAGATCAGTCATGCCTTATGAGATTGTGAAGACTAGGAATTTTGATCTAAAAGGTCTAACACTGTGCCTGGGAGGCCTTCAATAAATGTCACATGCACACATGTGAACACACCTGCATATACACACACAGCAGGGAAGCAAACAAAAAGGGAGAAGACCAGAAGCGGTCAGACCCTACCCCAGGGGCATCTTCCTGTCTCTTCCTCTCTGCTTCTGTATTTCTTGAAACAGTACCTCTACTGTTTCTCACTGTCTCTGCCTATCCTCTTAAAATTTCACAAAAGGATCAGCGATATCACTGAAAAGAAATGTACAAAAGGTATTCCCTTCCTTTGCAAAGCTCACAGTCCAGTAAGGAACACAGATTGGGGGCAAAAAGTAATAATGCAATATGATTGCTCCATTACACCTAAGTACAAGGTGCAGTGAGAAGGATAGCAGTCCCTCAACTCAAGGTGAACCACACAGCATTCTTAAAGTGGGATGGTATTGGGGTGAAGCTCAGGGTAGGGGGAGATGCCTATGTCTCCAAGACATGCTGCTGGTATAAGCTATAGTATGTGTGGGTGGACATTGCCTCAATGCAAGGCTACTTCATGACCTCATGTAAAGAACAATGCTCTTCATTGCAGGATTGTTGAGGGTGGTCAAGAAAAAGATAGTAACTCAGATATTTATTTGTTTGTTTATTTATTTATTTATTCATTTATTTATTTATTTATGTTTTGAGTGTTACAACCATTCCAAGTGCTGGAAATACAGAAGTGAACAAAAACCGTCTTTTCCCTTGAAGTATTAAATATCTAGCAAGAAAGACTTCCAAGAATGTAGATTGGAGGAAAAATGAAAACAAGTCATGCTAGTATCATAAAAATACCAAGAAACTTGTCTTTGATGTGGGAGGACCAGGAGGTTTCTGTATGAGTGGACTGAGTAGGGAGGATTGATGGAGTTTTCTGAAATGCATGGGCATACTAAGACTTTGGGAGGTACGTGTGGAAAGGAAGAGCACCCCAGGCTCAGAATACTGGCTAAGTCAAGTCTTGGACTGTGGAGAGCAGAGAATCGCCTGGGGAATGGAAGAAGGAAACATGCTGCAAACATAACAACCCCGTGCAGAATCCACCCTGGACGCTCACGGGGCCCAGATGCCGCTCGCCCTGACATCCGTCACAGATGAGCACATTCTGGCGGCTGGAAAGGGCGCACCCACAGCACAGGCAGGGCCACCTGGCTTTGGGTACAATAAGCCAGCTCTTTCTCATTTCATTTGATAATGGCTTTCTATTTACAGCGGTGCCCTTTATAGCTGAGTTCCACGCAACAATTTTCAAAGAATTTGCACATTCAACTCTTCCCCATCCTAGGCAATCTGTATTATTATCTCCATTTTACAGATGAGGAATGAGCTGCCAGCCGTCATGCATCTGTAACTGTCAGGTGGAAGCAGAATCCAGAGGTCGACGGCAGGGTCCAGGACAGCGGGCGACGTGGTCGTACACTCTCATGGTGTGGACATTGTTGAAGTGAGCCATTTTAAAGGTGGTTCATGATATGCTGCAAAAGAGCTGCTGTTAAAATTCAAATGAGAGCTTCCCTGGTGGCGCAGTGGTTAAGAACCCGCCTGCCAATGCAGGGGACACAGGTTTGATCCCTGGGCTGTGAAGATCCCACATGCCGCGGAGCAACGAAGCCCGTGTGGCACAACTACTGAGCCTGTGCTCTAGAGCCCATGAGCCACAACTATTGAGCCCATGTGCCACAACTACTGAAGCCCATGCACCTAGAGCCTGTGCTCCGCAACAAGAGAAGCCACTGCACTGAGAAAGCCCGTGCTCAGCAACGAAGACCCAACACAGCCAATAAATAAATAAATAAATAGTCCATTAAAAAATAAAAAAAAAAAATTCAAATGAGGGCGATCTACCTTTAAGTATCAGTGACTTCTGGGCTTTTACGTTAATAACAAAAGTCCAGGTTTTAGGTCTACTTATGTGATAAGGATGAAATTCTAGGGGAAAATGGACAAAACTAACAGCAAGGTAATCTTGAGTTAAGTATCAGTTGCGACACAGTGAAATGCAATGAGAAAGCAAAATGGAAGGAGGCCCTCTTAGGATGACTTTTAAGGTAGAAAGTCATTTGCCAGAATTCTTCAAAAACAGAAGCAGAGGGACACTGGGAATACACCTCTCGGCCTTCACAATCTCATGCTTACTCATGGTAGAGCAAGTAAGACAATAAACAGCACATTCAATAATTAATGCAAAAATACGAAGTTGACTCCATTTTCCTTTCCCATATTCTCCACTGGTTCCATTTAATCCTCTTTCTCTTATCAAGACAAAAAAAAAAAAAACCTCACTCCAAGCTTTCTTGTCAAACTACTCCATCTCCCATATCCCCTCTTAAGACAACCTGCCTGTTTTCTTTTTTCTAGGTAATCTATAATCTAGAGGGTTGTCTCTTACTAACCACTGTAATATTCACTGCCTTGTGTTCCTCACGTTTAACTTACAAATCATAGAAAATCATTAGATCTCAGGCATGAGGGTGTTAAAAGGTTACCCAGCACACACAGTCACTCAGTGACCAACTCTTTTCTACACCATTCTTGAGAGAGAGTCTGATAAATCCATGCTTGAACAGTTACAGTGATAGGAAACACAGTACTAACCAAGGCATCAGTTCCTACACTGGGCAGCTTTTTATCAGTAGAAATCTCTGCATCTCAAGAACAGGTCTGTTTTCACTTCTGCTTTAAAGTGCTTCAAACAAACGATGTAATACTATCTCCCTCCAACCATGATGCAAAGTACTAAAAACTCCCTGAGGCTGAGCATTCTCGGTTCTTCTATTTTTCTGTGACATCTTTTAGCTGATTCCCCGCCCCCTCTCATACAGTCACCTTAACCAAAATGGGCCAGATTATTGTCTTAGTTAAACACAATACGTTAGGTGTGTTCTGCCAGCGCATAACAAAATACAACTGTTAGTTCCTCCATCATTTTACATATCCAAGAAAATACTTTAAATGTTTAATTGGGAAAATGAAATCAACGTATGTGTAGTGTACAGGCATGGTTGGCTTCCCCAGAGTGTGTTCGCACTTGGTGAGGCAGTGGGCCCAACTGTTAATTGGAGATGCCCACTCCCCTACTCTCATGCTGTGGGGTTTAAGTTGCGCTCACCCCCAGTCCTGGAGAAAGAGGGTGTGACGCATACCTGCCCCATGACCTAAGCCAATCCAATCAGAGTGAACTTCATGACTTCAATTAATCACACTTCATGTGGCCATTTTTATGCCAGATTTAAAGCTAGTAGGATGCAGCCTAAGAACTGCATTGAGCTAGCTGGTGCCTTTGAGAGCCTATTGGAGAATGAGATCAGTGCAGAGAAAGCAGAGCCGAAGATACGGAGAAAGGGAAACCACAACCTGCTGGCATTGTTTAAGTATCTATGCAACCAGACGTGAAGTCAGATTGATTTCTGGGTGGATGAGTCACATAAAGGAATACGTTCTGTTCTGTAGTCAAGTCAGTTTAAATCAGGTGTTTCATTACTTTAGACTGAAATAATCCCAATTAATAAAAGACTGGAGTCAAGATCTTGGGAAAGAAAATTAAAGATTGTCTTGGTTCTGGTGCAAGTTTATAGGCAATTTTCGGAGTCTGTTTAGACTTGGATAAAATCTCATGTCCATTCGCAGAGGAAAACCAAAGATTTGCCCACAGAGACCTTATTAGTAACAGAAATTAATCCTGTCATTCCTTTGTTGAGGGATTAAATATATAAGATTGGAAGATTTTACATGCTCTTGGAAAGCTCTGGGCCTGGTGAGTCAGAGCAACAGCCCTTGCTTGGCTAATTACATCAGCTTCCTCTGACATACAGGGCTCGGTGAATTTTTACAAATGGAAATAATAAACCCAGAGGAAATATTATGAAAATGAATCTGTAAACATTGAAATTGAATGTAATCATGAACAAGTCACAGCTTAGTCTAATGAAGAATAAATTATGCTGGAACGCAGACCTGGCTTTGTTCCTCTGTGGGACTGCGGGGCGTGGGGGAGGGGAGATCCCCATGGAAGAGCCCATGTGACTCTGGACTTTAGGTAAAATTTAATCAGCCACTGCAAAATTGACCTCTGAACTTGACCATGAATGAAGGTCAACCACTTGAGCTGGAATAATAAAAATTATATAACTTCTTTGCAGGAGTCATACATTTCTTGTTCAAACTCTCAGTTATCTTCCTCCCTCCACCCTTTTCTGCTTAGAAGTAATAGAGGCTTGTTAATTCCTTGGGATGCATTTGACCCAGATTTGCTGCTCTAAATACCATCATTTTTCCCTCCCAAAGATATTGTCGAATAGGAATTTTGGGTTTTGAAACCAGGTCTCTATTACCTCTTTATTATCAAGATTTATTTTGTTCCTTTTATTTCTATTTAAGTTGCAGTTTCAATTCAGTGATGTAATCTTTGGGGTCAGTTACTGGCGTTATCTGAAACACATCATCTTTGGTCTGAAACCAAAAAGCCTGGTAACAGATCACTAACTTTCAAACTTTGTTCTGAAGGATGTGCATTGTTTATACATTTTCCCTTGTTTGTGTATATGATATGAATGTTATCCATGCTTTCTACATTTACCCCACCCAATCTTTCAAAAAGGATATTCAAGTTTTCAAAGAAAGTCTGTCTCTACACAGAGAGATCACTTAAGTCATGTTCCCCATCCTGAAACACACACTTATAGCCACGTAAAATCTGGCTTCTCTCACTTTTGCATTGTTCATATCTTTAGTCCTCATCTACTCATCCCAACCCACCCCGAGCCATACTAACGTGTGTATAGATTTGACCCTGTGATCTTTCTGTTCTTCTCATCCTCTTAACCCACATGACAGTAGGCACTCTGCAAGATGGCCTCCAATGAGTCTTGTTCCTGATTTTCATGCTCTTGAACAGGGGTTTAACTAAAGGACAGAGTATGACTTTTTTAAAAACTAAATTTATTTATTTATTTATTTATTGGCTGAGTTGGGTCTTCGTTGCTGCACGCAGGCTTTCCGTAGTTGCGGCAAGTGGGGACTACTCTTTGTTGTACTGCATGGGCTTCTCTTGTTGTGGAGCACCGGCTCTAAGTGTACAGGCTTCAGTAGTTGCAGCACAAGGGCTTAGTTGCTCCACAGCATGTGGGATCTTCCTGGACCAGGGCTTGAACCCATGTCCCCTGCATTGGCAGGTGGATTCTTAACCATTGCACCACCAGGGAAGTCCCCAGAGTATGACTTTTCAGGCTAGGTCATAAAAGTCAGTGTGGCTTTAGCCTTGTCTTTTCTGGGATCCGCCAACCTGTGAGATGTCAGCTGCCATGATGTGAGGACACTCAAGCATCCCTGTGGAGACATCACATGGCAGGGAACTGAAGTCTCCTGCCAACAGCCAGCGTCACTTGTCGAGCAGCTGAATGCACCATCTTCAAAGTGGATCCTCCAGCCCAGGAAAGCCTTCAAATGACTGCATCCCAGCCAAAATCTTGACTACAGTTTTACAAGAGAGCCTGAGCCAAAAACACCCAGGCAAGCTGCTCCTGGATGTCTGACCTACAAAAGCTGCTGTTTTAAGTCACTATATTTTGGGGTAATTACATAGTAACAGATAACTAATGCACTGGGACAATTTACATTCTGCCTGTCTAACTCTAACATTAGTTTTCTTGCTCAAACTGAAATGGAAAACAAATAAGCAACAATTTAAGTACTTTATTTGTCAATATTAATAACTTAAATGAGTAATATGATGTATTATAACTATTTATCGATTGAATAATTAGAATAAAATCATACCTATGATACAGAGTTTATACGAGAATTAAATGAGATAACGTGTAAAAAGTTTATTGATGCCTGGCACATAGTTGACAAGCAATTTAGTAATAATAATAACTATTATTATTATATTTTATTACTAATACTCTGGTGCTCAGACAATTAAGTTGTGCAAGGTCCTGGTAGGCAGTAGTAGATCAAGACTCAATCCCAAGTCTATTTCATTCTATTCTCCATGCTCGTAGTAATCAATTGGCTACAATCATATAATACTATGCAGTCCTAAGGAGCCAAGCCCTGTATCGGTCATCTGGGATGGAAAGGAACGCAATAAACGTTCTTCCTCCTCAAGGTCTTATAGTGAAGCAAAGACAGCTTACATTTTATAAGTGCAACCAATTCTGAAAAGTACCAGGAGAGACATCCACCCAGCGTGGAGTAAGGACACAAAGAAGAAAGTGACCAATCCGCCAGTCTGGGTTAGTTTTACCTCCAGCCATTTTTGACCCAGGCTCATCTGGTCCTCATCTTCCCCACCCCATTTCCTACAGATGTCCATCCAACCACATCCAACTTGCTTAATGTCTCACATGCTCTCCTGCATTTTGACATCGCACCAACTAGAATCCTCACTCCCTTTATTCATAAACCGGCGTGTTTCACAGGGGACCATGGCTTCTCGGTCTGTGATGACTGGCTTTGGGACAAACCTCAGTGGATGGCTGTTGGTGGCCTGAAGCCCCTGTGGCTCATTGTCTTGGCCTCAGCACTTAAATGTATGAGGGAGAAGATGAACATTCAATAGCAGAGAATGGTAGAGAGACAGCTTTCTACCATTAAGAACTGGTACAGTGATGTGGATGAAGTTTCACCCTTGGAAGGACTCGCCTTCAAAGTCTCATTTTCTCTAAGAAACTTCCTCCAGAATCTCATTATGGCTTAACCAAATTTACTTCTCCTGCCATAAAGAGAAAAGAGGAAAAACTTTCTTATTCTTCAGACTGGGCCCAGAAATTGAACATTTTAGTTCAGCCGTAAGTCTTTATTTCTAACACCTGTAGCAGCCTATAGATGGAGCGTGCTGAGCCGAAGAGTTTTCACATCCATCAGTGGCAGAGCTGGCCTACTCAGCCTTTGGTGGCCAAGGATAATTGCAAATGGGAACATCCCCAAGGCATCATTTTCCTTTGCAAACTGCTCTCCCCCCAGCTCAAGCCCAGCTGGTCACTGGACTCAGAACTATAAAACGGATGTGACAGCAGGGCCGGCTGAGGTTTGGGCTTCAGCGAGCCATCCACTACTATCCAAACTTTAATTACAGACTTGTCATTGTACCCTGGGCTGTAAAATTGTCAGAGGAGCAGATTGGCATTAGAGTCCAGAGGACATAGAAAAGGATAGCAGTTAAAATGGGGAGAACATCATCTCTTGCCTTGTAAACTCGACCAATTTGATCCATGGGATATTGACAGACTATAAATATGGAACTGCATGATGTCATTTTTATAGGCATTTTATGAGTGCAATAACCCAGAGAAGGATTGCCCATGACTGAAATGCAGTTGTGGTTTATGGAAATGATCACTTAGGTGGGTTCTCTCCCTATATCCTCCTTTCGCATTCTTTACAGATAAATGATTTAGCTGTTGCTAGTTATATGCAAATATATAAATATAATGCTTTCTATCCTTTTGAGGAGAGCAAAATGAACTTGAAACCTTTTGGGTTTTTTTTTTTTTTTGCTGTTTTTATACTAATTAATGTATTTTTATTGCAACCCATTTATACTTAACGATGCATCCAATAGCACTACAATTTAGAAAATGTAAATGATGTGGGGTTTTTGTTTTTATTTTTTGGAGGCTTAGCTTTTTTTTTAACCTTTTATATATCATGAGGAAAAAAAAGGAAAATTATCAGCCTTGGTTCATTTTCTAGGTTAGAACTCTTTGCAACTTTCTTTCCTAATTGAAAGTTGGGTTCCTCCACTGTCCTACTTAGTTCCTTAAAGCCCATTCAGACAGCCGGAGAGACGTCTGAGCAAGTCATTACCACATGTGAATGCATGAACTTGGAAACTGATTAATCCGTCATGTGAATGATTTCAACCCCTCCAAGGCAGACAACAAAATTCTAATGAAAACCCATTGTACGTGGGAGGACAATACCATCGACAAGCATGTTCCATCAATCCAAAGGCCTCAGTTAACCTTCCCTGGAGTTGGTTTTGTTGTGCTATGTAGTTTAACAAGATTGAAGATGGAGTTGAGCGAAATCAAGTACGGTACTACATGAATGTCAGAGCAAAATTGGTCTACGATGTTAGATGGCTGGGGGTAAAGGGAGCAACCCTGCAATGTGGCGTCCAAAAACATTGCTTTCCTTAATGGATATAAAACCAAATAGCCCCTCTCTCTTCTCCCACCTTCCTTCCCTCCCTTCTTTCTGTCCTCAGTAACCAGATCTGTTAACACTATCATAAACTAATTGTGTCCAGTATTTTAGAAAGAGCAGCTACACATATTAATTCTTTACAGCCAACTTATAAGAGAGGGTTTATTATGCCAAAGTGTTATCTCCAATTTTTTTGATGAAGAAACATATTAAGGGAACTTAAAGGGCTTGTTCAAGGTCAAAAACAACTCAAGGCTGCGTCTGAGATTTGAATCTAATTTTGTAACACATAATAATCCTTCTTAATTATATATCTCTATTTCATTAAAAAAAAGACAAAATGACACAGAGGAAGTGAAAAACTTTTCACCAAAAGATTACTCAACTATTAAAGCACAAAACTAGTATTTGAATCCCAACTTTATGAGGATGGAGAATTAGATTCTACTTTAGGATTAGGGATCTGAAAATCTGGATTTCTATAAATAGATCATTCTCTGATCCTTAAGTGAATGCATAGGTCAACAATTATTACAGAAGTATTGCTTCTTCCAAAAGCTCATTTCTTTTCTTAATTATACTAGCTGGTAAACAATAAAATCAAGGATATGAAAAATATCTGAAAAAAATAAAAAGATGCCTCCAAAATACTGAAAATCATATTTGTAACTGGAAAAGAATCTGAATGTTTCCTTTACCTCCTCTTCTTTCTTTGTGATTTTTTTAAGAACTGAGGAATACCCTATCAGCTTTCATAATTAATTTGAAGTAGAGCACACAAGTTCATGCAATAATAGGAAAATTCATAAATAAATTATGGGTCAGGTAAGACCTTTCCTGTCTCATCATAAAGTGTATCATTAAAGCAGAGTGCTACTGGCACATGAACAGACAGGGAGAACAAGGGGAGGAGTATAAAGTCCAGAATTAAGCCAAAATATATTTCAGAATTTGGCATTTGATAAAAAATGAAATTACAAGTCAGGAGATAAAAAGTGATTATTCAATAAATGGTGTTAGGAAAAATGGCCATGATTTAGAGTAGCTCAACCCTTATACCTAAAGAAAACTTCAGATGATTCAAAGACTTATTTTTTAATCATGCAATTATTATAAAAAATGTATACACAAAATTTCTACATACAGAAGGCATAAGTATGGCATAAAATCCATACTTCCTGACAGTGTGATAAATTTGACAACACAAAAACAAGCCTGCACAGGAAAAAACATTAACAATGCAAAATGAAAAAGAAAAAATTGTAAAAAAAAAAAAATATGTAAAATTAAGTGCAGAAATAAAAGGTCAGTTCCCTTAATATATAAAGAGCACTGTACATCAAGAAGAAAAAAAATCCCTCCAATGGAATATACGGGCAAAGGATGTGAAATTACTGATGTTCAAAGAAGAATAATATGTAGAACAAGTATAGTCCAATAAAAATTAATTTAAAAAAGAAGAAATGGGTATAATATAAATAGGTCTTAAAACATTGAAAAACATATTAACTCACATATTAAAAGAGAAAAGTTATTAAAATAGAATGTCACATTTTCCAGCTATCAGATGGGAAAAGATCCAATGCTTGAAAACATACTGTTGGAGAGCAAATAGTTTAACAAACATATGTATATATTGCTGTAGGAATGTAAACTAATACAATCGCTAAGAAAGACAGGTTGGTCCTTCTCCACTTCTATTCACACTCCCCCTATACTTAATCTGCCCTTCTTTTGTGTGCTGCTCTGTGCCCGCAGAGCTGTATCTCTGCAGACTGCATCACTTACATGTCTTTGCCAGTGGGCTTCTGCCAATGGGAGGTACCAGGAATGTTGCAGTATCTCACTACCCTCCTTAAGGGTGCACCTGATGGGCAAAATTGGACACTGATACACATTGGCAATGTTTAATTTTCATTCGGAGGAACTGTCTTGGGGAGGGTTGATTTGAAGGCAGTTCCCAGCTCCTCCTGCCTTGAGCAATTCAGCTCTCACCCAAACCCTGCAAAATCCATCCAGCCAAACAAAAGTCCTTCTCAAAGAAAGCCACTCGACCTCTTCTGTGGACAGCTTACTGGCCATCTATTGTTCTTCCAAAATGCCTTTCAATTCAGTGGCTTTCTAGAGTGTTTTCCAAACCCAGAAGGTATTCTCACTGACAGAGGGTTTTCAGTTTTGTTCTGTTTTTAAAACACTTATTTTATCAAAGTTTCAATACCCCAGTAATGTTCTACTATTGGAGTAACAGTCAATGTCCACCTAGACTGTCACACATGTGCCAATGTCAGTGTGTCTCTGAAGCTGCAGTGAACATCCCGGAGGGCACCATAACTTGCCTGGAGAGGCTTCACTGAAGAGTGACCACAAAACTGGGTTTTAAACGATGTCAGAATTTGCCAGGAGCAGAAGGAAGAGAAATGGCTTTTGAAGAAGAAAAACCTGTGTGCACTGTGTGAGAGCATGGGGGGAGGAAGCAGAATATGTTTGGGGTTGTTGATGAATTCTGTGCAGCCTTAACTCAGAATGGGATGCAGGGCAGGGAAAGGAGATGGGTTTAGATGAGCAAGCGAGGTTCTCTTGAGAAAAGCCTGGTCAACCCTTGTAAAGGAGATGAACGAATATCTCTAACAGAATGTGAGTACTTTGAGATGCTCTGTAGAAAGTGTCCCTTGCTAAAAGTTTGGAAGGTGGTGCACTGTAACACTCCTAGAGATTTACAGCCCATGGTAGCATATTAAAAGCTCTGAGAAGCCTCAACAATAAAATATCCTTAACTTTATGTAATCCAAAATTTCAAAGTTTTGTTTTTTAGGAATCAAGCCAGAAAATCAAAATTTGCAGAGCATCTTGGGGAGGGCGGAACCTCTTCAGCAACACGGTGCTAGAGGCAGAGCCTTAAAGAAAATGTTTAGTGTTGACCTGAGCAAAGATGAAAAACGTTCTGGAAAGAGTAACAGGGGTAGTGAGGGCTCTGACCTCAGAAAATGAAACTTTACTGCCTATTTTTTCTTATACTGGAACTAGAAGAATCCAAAAGAGGATTCATAGAACCCGGAAAAAGAAATGAAAGTTAGATCATAATAGAATATATTCTTTATCTGTTTCTCAGTGAAGAGGGTTTGATATTTATTATATGTAGTTATAGTTCATTATATAAAAATTGAGCTTAAGATAATGACATGGTAAACTGCTTATTGATTTCCATTTGAGATGTTTCTTCTATTTGCTATTTATTTTCTTCTACAGGGGATCAGGCTAGATTGGAAATGGCGGGGGGGGGCAGGCTTAATAGTATCATTTGAGGGTCCAGAGATTAGAGGAGAGGTCTTCTTTCTTTCCTTTTTCCTTTCTTGTCCTCCTCCTGCAAGTCCCTCCAACACAGGCCATCTGTCCCTTCTTCCCTTAAGTTAAAAGCAACCTATGTCAGATGGAAATGGGTAAAAAGATAAATCACCACCCTTCTGCTGAACACAGAAAGCTAAAAGGGAGAAAGAAATTGCATTTGCCTTTGCACTCAATATATCAAAGTAATTTATGTCATAACCACTCTGCCTGCTTTCATACATATTCGGTTTTAAATAAAATCAATCTTTCCAAACCTGTAATAGCTTTCTTTGTAAGGCTCTCAAAAAAAAAAAAAAAAAAAGTGCTGGAATCTGGTTCCATTAGAGACAAGACTGGTTTATAGCTTCACAAAATCACTCATTCTAATGAGGTGCAAGGTTAAGAGACATTCCTCAAACACATTAAACAGTTAATGACCAGCAAAGAGCTGAGAATTAGGTGGTTGAGCTCACATTCAATCCGGGCAGGGAAGGGTTAATTGTGCAGCCTTTTAGACCACTGGAGGGGAGCAGCTCCAGAACTGGATGAGGTTGGAGCTGACTCTGAGAGGTGGGACCAACTGCTGAGACCAGGAGAGATTCCAGTATGCCCAGAGAGTATCCTGGGAACCAACATGGGTCGGACAGCACCTTCTGGATGTTTCCTACGTGGAAAAGGAAGGGAGCCACCATTTGTGAGTAATGTACCAATGCTGTACCACTGGCAAACATGCCTATAGAGGTAACCCTGTGCCCAGCACTGCTCTGTGCTCATAACAACCCTGTGAAGTCTGTGCTATAATTTCCCTCCAATTTACAGAAGAGGAAACTGAGGTTAAGTAGTTGCCCAAGGTCATCACACAGCTAGTAAACAGCAGAACTGGAATCAAGCCTGTCTAGTTCTGGGTAACCAGTGCCTAACCATGCTACCCTCTGGCTCCTGTCTTATCTGTCAGATGCTGTGTATAGGACTTCATTTTTGACCCTACATATGATTATCCCTTTTTTATGATGGGGAAACAGGCTCAGAGGTTGAAGTGCCTTGACCCAGCTCTGTCTCCCTGATGCCAAAGCCCTTATTCTTTCTTTAGCAGAGACTTTCCAAGTACTGTTAAAGGGGACACTGAGAAATAGCATCTCACCCACAAATATACCACTGACCCTGAAACACATACAGCCTTTTGTTTTGTTTTGTTTTTCTTTCCAGCTTCAGGCATGTACGTGTTCTGCTACAAAGAGTTGACTATTAGGCAGCATTACACCAAGAAAGAAAGAGAAATGGGTTTGGACATCAAATAGACATGAACCTGAAGCAGTCGCAGCTTTCCCACATAGTAGCTACAGCTTGTTCCCTCTGGGCTAAACTTTCTTGGCCTCTCTCACACCCTCCCACCCTCCCATCCTCTGGTGGGACCTCGTCAGAGAGAGGAAGGGGAAGGGCATGATGCCTCGCCTAGGGAGGAGAGATGTCACAGAAGGGAAGGAAACAGTTCTCATGAGCTAAGGGCAATGGCCATTTTACAGTTTGGGGTGGAAATGTAAAGATGATGAAAGGGAACTCTAAATTCATACTTTTAAACATTCATTGCTATTCTCCTAGTACCTGGGGCTTTTGATAAATACATCGCCTCTCTGTTTTCCACAGACCACATAGTCTAGGTGCTAAAGAGAGTGTGATAATAAGAAAACTCATCCACGGGTAGGTTATCCAGGTAGATGCCAGGCAGGCACGATAGTTAAAGTTCTGTAAAACAAACTGAGATGTAAGAATAGGCACATTACCTGCTGGTTTTGTGACCATGGACGTATAGTCTCCAGGTGTGAGTCCCAATATTTACTTTTTTGTTAAAGCTCTTTATTGGAATATAATTGATTTATACTCTTGTACCAGCTTTTGAGGTACACCAGAGTGAATCAGCTGTATTTATACATATATCCCCATATCCCCTCCCTCCCGTGACTCCTTCCCACCTTCCCCGTCCTGGCCCTCTAAGGCATCACCCATCATCGAGTTGATCTCCCTTTGTTATACAGCAACTTCCCACTAGCTATCTAGACATATATACACTACCAACTGTAAAATATTTACTTCTGAACGGAACACATTTGGTGCTGGATTCAATAGCTGAAGATTACCCATAAGGGATAGAAACAGCAAGAACAGACGGAAAGTATTATTTTCAATTAAATTCAACAAAGCTGCACTAAGACGCTTCAGTGTCTGAGTATGTGCTAAACCCTTGAGAACTGAAGGAGAATAAAGACTATGGTGAAGGTGGAAGCATAGAGTGTTACTGTTTAGAGGAAGAATATAATGAAGCACTTAAGAGCCAATCTTGGAGCTACATCTCCTGGCTTCAAATTCATCTCCGTCGCTTAGTAGCTGTTGAACCTCAACTCATGGCTTCAACTTCACTGTGCTTGTAAAAGAGTGAAAAGATGGACTTCAATAAGGTAATAAATGTAAAGAATAATTCCTAGCACATAGAAAGTATATGTAAAAGGTAAGTGTTTCTTATCACTGAATTTGAATCTGGAAAGAATCTTAAAAGATTAACTAATCCGACCCACAAATTCCACAGAGGAGGATGCCCAGCCTCAGAAAAGCAAATGAAAAATAAATTCCAATTGCATCACTGACAAATATATGACTTCAAAAATAAGAGAGAGTAGCACAGACATATATATACTACCAACTGTAAAATAGTCAGTGGGAAGTTGTTGTATAACAAAGGGAGTCCAACTCAAGGATGGAAGATGCCTTAGAGGACTGGGGCAGGGAGGGTGGGGGGGACTCGAGGGGGGGGGGAGTCAAGGAAGGGAGGGAATACGGGGATATGTGTATAAAAACAGATGATTGAACCTGGTGTACCCCCAAAAAAATAAAAAATTAAAAAAAAAATAGTAGAAAAGGGTACAGAAAAATACCTTTGTGATACTGGAATAAGGAATTATTTTTTAGGTCAGAGACAAAATGGTAATTCACAAAGAAAAAATGATTAATTTTACTACAATAAAATTTGTGAGGTTTGGGGCTTTGAGCTACATGACATCAGCCTAACATCTGAAAGGAGGAAAGGGCTGGGTATTGAGTTCAACCTCATGGCCAGTGATTTAATCAGTAGTGTCTACATAATGAAATTCCAATAAAAAACTGGATGCTGAAACCTGGGTGGGCTTCCGAGGTTAACACAACTCTGAGTATATTGCCATGATCAATATGCCTGGAAGGTGACATCCAGGGGGAGAGGATACAGAAGCTATCACTTGAGACCTTCCCAGACCTCACACTGCATGTGTCTCATCTTTTTGCTGGTTTTGATTTGCTTTCTTTTTTGCTGTAATGAAATTGCAATCATATGTATAGCTCTTTCCTGAGTTCCGTAAGTCATTCTATTGAATTATTGAAACTGAAGGGGTAAAGGGAACCCCCATAGTCTGAAATGAGGACAGTTTTCACCTCTGAAACTTGGTCTAACTCTGAGTAGTTAGCGTCAGAATTTGCATTACAGTAGTGATCACAAAAAAGGAGATGAAAACAGAATGAGATATAATTTTACATCCCGTAGCTTGTTAAAAGTCAAAAAGCTTGGCAATATCAAAATTCAAAAAGCTTGGCAATATCAAAACTCAAAAAAAGATAAACAGGAACACATATGCCAGAAAGTGGAAATGAATTTTGGTATAACTACTTTGGACAGCGTCTTAGTTGAGTTCCCACCAGAATCAAACCCTGAGACAAGGCAGGAAGAAGGAAAGGATAAGTCACATAGCTGATGAATACCAAAGTACGAATTCTACCCGCGTCACTGAATTCCAAATCGAGAGGTCTCTCTGTCACTGCTGACAGCCTCCCAAGGTGGATGAAATACATTACGATATGGGCTTCCCTGGTGGCACAGTGGTTAAGAATCCACGCACCAATGCAGGGGACACGGGTTCGAGCCTTGTCCAGGAAGATTCCACATGCTGCACAGCAGCTAAGCCTGTGTGCCACAACTATTAAGCCCATGGCCCACAACCACTGAAGCCTGCGGGCCTAGAGCCTGAGCCCCACAACAAGAGAAGTCACCGCAATGAGAAGCCCACACATCACAACAAAGAGTAGCCCCCACTCTCTACAACTAGAGAAAGCCCGCATGCAGCAAAGATGACCCAATGCAGCCAATAAATAAATAAGTTTATTTTTTAAAAAATACATTATAATAAAACCTTAACTTATGACTCTTTTAATGTTAAAAAAAATTTATCCTCTTTGATCTCATTTGATTATCATAAAACCTGGGGAAGATTAAATATGATAATGTGAAAAGGCTCATGACATTGAGAATGAAACTGAAGATTGAAATGGTTTTCAGGGATGCAAACATGAACTGAAATTGTAGGAAGGTGGACCTTCTCCAGAACACATCTTACAGGATGGTGAGAGTAAAATCGTGGACTTGCTGTGAGCCTCAGTTTTGTCACCTGTGAAATAGGAATAAGTATGTTGCTGCCTCATTCAGACAGCTGTTGCCATAACCCTTACCTAAATGCCAACTTCAAGACTCAGCGCCTGTGCCCTTATTCATGTATGTATTCATTCCACCACTTTGAACTCCTGCAACAAGGCACTGAGAACCCAGGTATTGGCTTCAAAGGCTGGCAACTCAAAACCTGTCAAGTCCATGGTAGCTCCTGGTCTATTAAGGGAAGTGGGCTCTAAAATACCACTTGAGATAATAAGACTAAGAAACAGGAAAAGGGGATGGTCAGGGAAGAGGACTCTGCTTAAAGTGTTGGGAAGATTTCAAAGAGCCTGATGAAGAATAAGGAGAAATTCACCAATAAGGGAAAAGGGGGGTGGCATGTGAAGGCAGAAAGAATAGAAGTGAAGGCATTGGGATGACCTTGACTAACCAGTATTTTGTCTTCTCAAAGGACCAATGTCAACAAGTCCATTCGCCTTTATAGTTTTTAGTTTTTAAATTAAATAGTTTGAAATTCTTGGTTCCTCTTAACTATAATCAAGGCTGAAGTTCATTATTACAGCAGACCCATGAGCAATAATAAGGACTGGAGGAGCCAACCCCTCCTCCAGTCAACCCCCGCCCCCCCCACATAACTTTGCAGTTGACTCTCTGTATCCGCAGCTGTGGTTCCATATCCGTGCTTCTGCATCTGTAGATTCAACCAACCAGAGGTCATATAATACTGTAGAACGCATTTATTGAAAAAAAAAAATCCCAGGTATAAGTAGAACTGTACAGTTCGAATCCATGTTGCTCGAAGGTCAACCGTATTTCAAGTTTATAATTTGTATTTCTATGATATACAAATACACACTTAATTTAGTGTTGTATACATTTATCTTTCAACATGAAGGGCCCCACTGTACAGATACGGTCCTGTAACCTCTTTTTTTTCCGATGGGCACTGCATCACCAGCATCTTTCCACGTTAACGCTCATTGATCTCCCTCATTCTGTTTCAGCACCACATACCATTCCATTGTTGCATACACAGTAATTCATTTAACCCATTTCCTATTTTTTAACTTTTTATTTTATATTGGAGTACAGTTAATTAACAATGTGTTAGTTTCAGGTGTACAGCAAAGTGATTCAGTTATACATATACATGTATCTGTTCTTTTTCAAATTCTTTTCCCACTCAGGTTGTTACATAATTTTGAGCAGGATTCCCTATGCTACACAGTAGGTCCTTGTTGGTTATCCATTTTAAATATAGCAGTGTGTACATGTCAATCCCAAACTCCCTAACTAGCCCTTCCCCTCACCCGTCCCCTCTGGTAAGCATAAATTCATTCTCTAAGTCTGTGAGACTGTTTCTGTTTTGTAAATAAGTTCATTTGTATCATTTCTTTTTAGATTCCATATATAAGCAATATGCTGATATTTCTCTTTCTCTGACCTAGAGATTGTCATCCTGAATGAAGTAAGTTAACCCATTTCCTATTGATGAACACCTACAATTTGGATTTCTCAAGAAAATCCTCCTGAATGTATTTTTTTCACACTTATGCAAGCATTCATATAAACAGAACGTTACTCTCCTCTAGCCCTACTTGTCCACTGCTGTTCCTCAAACATGCCAAGTGCATTTCAGTGGCTCTTCCCTCTACTTGCAAAGTTCTTCTCTCAGAAAATTGAAGGACTTACCCTCAGGAAGACCCCAAAGAGGTGCTTCCTGACCTCCTCATCTACAGTGATACATCTACGCCTCTCCTCCTGCTTTAACTAGAGTGTGTATTACTATCTAACATCATAGTATTATATGTTTTCTCGTTTAGAATGGAAGACTAAACAAAGGCAAGGACTTTGTTTTATTCACATCTGTGTCTCCAACATCTAATATGATCTTGGCACATAACACCCCAAAAATAAAATTTAATTAGATGAAGGAATGAAATCATGAGTTAGGTAAAAATGCTGGATCAGTGGAAATGGGCATTTAATAGCTATTGCCAAGTTGCTCCTTCAGAAAGGTTTATATTCTCCCTATTTTGCTTCTTCATGCCAGAATTGGGTTATATCAGTATGTTTAGTTTTGCTTAGATTTGATTATTAATCAATAAGTGAGGCTGGACCTTTTTTTCTAATTTCTTGGGAACGTGTGTCTATTATTCAGTGCATGGCTTTTCTTGTGCCTATTTTCCTATTGAGGTCTTTTTCATTTTCTTAATGATCTGTGGGAGCTCTTTTTATTCTGTGATTATTAACTTTTTGTATCACAAGTATTTTTCCTCGTCAACTTTTTCAGCTTTCTTGTGCCATTGAAAATTTATTTCTTTGTGAGGTCAAATCTGTGGGTCTTTTCTTCTACGAACGTTTTTAGTTTGGGATGTATCACTCTGGTAACCGTCGTATAGGATGAGAAGTTTGTGAACAGAGAGCTCACTCAATAACCACCAGAAATGAAAAGATTCTGAACTGAGTTGTGGTCCTGAGGATGAGGCAAGAAGTGCATTGTCCTTGTCTTGATTCTATCATTAACTAATTGTGCATCTTTGGGACAACTGATTCAGCCTGTCTCTGTTCCAATTTCTTCCTCTATTAAGTGAAAATCAAATACCTTCCCACACTAACCTCACAGGGGCTTTGTGGAGGTTCAGTGAGATGGTGAATTTAAAAGCAAAGGTTCTACATTGGTACAGCATCAGATGGAATGGAGAACAAGGTAATAGACATTTAATATCAGGGAGAGCACTCAGCCCCAAAATTGTTTTATAGGTCAATAAGAAATTTGGAAGAAAGAAATTCTTAAAAGAAAATTAGTTTAGTAATTACCTCCAAATAATCACTCAAGATAACCAATAAGCCTGCTATAATCCTCTTGTAAAGCAGACAAGGACACTGGATTTAGAGTCAGGTGACCTCACTTCTAATCCTGGTCTGTCTCCTACATTAATTCACTGTCTTGAGTAAATCTCTTCACCTCTCTGAAACACAGTTTTATTATTTAAAAGAGAATTTTAAAAGTTCTATCTCACAGAGTCTCAAAGAAGATAAAGTAAGATTTTTGCGAAGGCATAATTTAAACTAAAGGCTTTATAAGAGTATAAGTTAATTTGTTATTATAATAATTATGAAAGTCATCATTTTAAAAGATGGTTATTCAGTTGGTTGTACATATCCTCTATGAAATAGTGAACATGTGTGTTGTATATATTATTTATTAGTCCTGGGATTAAATCTCAAAAATCATTTCTTATGAATTGGTATTTGTTTTGAGACTTTTGTATTCCTGTATTTGTAGATGAAATGAATCAGCCTCCTTTAACTGCAGTAAATCATGATGATAAGCACTTATACATTCTAACTACTCACATCCAGCAAAATAAGCTCTGGAAGCTGTGGGGGTCCTCCTCTTTGTTTCTGGACCTTATAGAATATCCACTTCTATAAGAATTGTGAAGGAAAATATATATATATAACATTTTAAAGGTAATCTCAGTATGTTTACATGAACCTCAAGGTAAAGTACCACAGTTATTTTCCACAGTTAGGTAACAACTTATCTCTTGTAATCAAAATCCTAAATTACAAGAACTGAATGAAGTGTCTGAAAAGTAATTGATAATGTACTAATGCAGATGATTCATTAATATTCTCCAAGTAAGGTTCTGAATCATAATGGGTGTTTTAAATATCATGTCTTTTTGAACTTATTTTTCAAAAAGTGTTAGTCCAAAAAGTGGGTAAAGTAATCTTTTTCACACTCTTTTTAGAATTGCAACTCATTCTCAGACAAAAATGTTTTTGGAAATTTTGTACACATTTGACAGGGACAGGATTTATAAACCTGCGGTTTTTCTCCACTCCTTGTACCTACTGAAGAAACATTGTCTTTGATCCTGTAACTTCTCCCCATCCCCAAACTCCTAAAGAGATCCTGACTTTACCTTCCTGGTCCCCAGATCTTTTGTGATAAAGATTTTGAGACTGAGTAGACAGAGACCAACTCAAGAGGAAAGAAACAGGTGGGATGGGTACTAAAGTAGGGAAACCAAGTATTTGCCCAGTAAGAGCAGGAGGGAATGGGGAAGAGGGGACAGAAGGGCAAAAAGACCAGCAGGGCTGGAGCTGAGGCTGGTGGGAGACCCGTGGGGTTGGCGTGTGTGTAGCTGAGGAGAGACAGCTGCAGCGAGCTGAAAATAAGCCTTTTGCGAAGTTTCATCAGGAGTTATAAAAAGGGCTGTTTTTCCATGATCACTGAGAGACAGAGATGAATAGAAATTTTGTCTTGAAGATTTGGCTCTTTAATTGGGCTCCTTCCAATTAAACACAGGTCAGATACTGAACCATATGGTGTCTCCAAATGTATTAGGGATACATTTTAAAAAGATATGTAAAGGTTTTGGGCTTGTGTTTAAAGAATAAAGGAGAAGAAGTGGTACCACCTCCCTCATCCTAGCTCTTTCCTCCAAGGAGTTGCTTGTAAAGGCATCTATGTAAAATTCCAAGACTTCACATATGCAGGAGTGAAAGAATTCTGGATTATGCCAATAGGAGCGTGGCTTATAAAACTATCCCTGTGTCATTAGAATCTCTGAGCCAAGAGCCTGGATCTCTGGATATTAGTTTTTCTTCCTTTTCCTCATTTCACTAGGATTTATTTGTGAATCAATGGTGACAAGATTAAAAAATTATCTTAATATACTTTAACCTTTCAAAGAGCAAACATTTTGGCTTTGCTAATTTTTGCTTTTCTGTTTCATTGATTTCTGCTTTTATCATTATTTCCCCCCTCCTATGTATTTGGGGTTTCATCTGCCTTATTATCTAGTTTCTTAAGTTGGATACCACTCATAGATTTTCAACCTTTCTTATTTTGTAGTGTAATCATATAAAACTGAAAATTTCCCTTTTCATTCACATTAGCTGCATCCTACTTTTAATACATTGTGTTTCATTAACATTCACGTTCCTGTGCTTTTAACTATCTAGTAATTTTGCACTGTATTCTGGACAATGCATCTGTGAAGGATGTATTGCAGGGATTCTAGATTACACTATCTTCCTCTAAAGCATGGTGACTTTAGTTCTTGTGGGCCAACAGTTACTGGAGAGTCCTACTGACACTGTCAACCTTCAATTTTTGCTTTTATGGGTGAGTCTATTTCAGTTTTGTGCTTAGTTCTAGGTTGTGACCCTTACACTACAGCACAAGGCCTTCTGGAGTCTCCACTAAATGCCTGAGGTACTCAACACACTCTCCGCTGAAACTCCACTGTCTCATACAGAATGATTCCTGTTATCTCCACTCAGCATCTGTTCCCTGTTAGGTTTGTCCAGTCCTGCCTCCCACCTACACTGCCTGGTGTTTGGCCAAGGGCCCCTGAGAATCACACACTCACGTCTACATCCATCCTGCCTCCTAGCTCTTTTCCTTCAGTACCACTCCCCACAAATCACACCTGCCTCAGCAGGTCAGCAAAAGTACTTCTTTCCACTTGAGCTCCATCCTCATGACCTGTGGTCAGGAACATCCACCAGGCAGGAAGCCAGGGTGAATATTGGGGTTCTCTTGAAGACACTTTGTCTCAAGAATGCTGTCCTCTTCATTGCCCAGGCACTGCATATATTTTGTCCAATTTTAGAGTTGTTTAGGATGGAATAATAAGGCTGATATCACTTATTCCTTTGTGACCAGAAATAGAAATTTGGTTTTCATATCTTTTCTCCCCCTCCTCCTCCTCCTTCTCTTTCTATTTCTGCTTCTTCCCCCCCAAATTAGATCCTACATGAGTTCCGTTTCTGAAAATAGACTCAGTTAGGACTGTGATCCCTGGGATGTCCCTTTCAACTTTAGGGTTCCTTGGAACTACTCTGAAAACCACATCTGTGAAAGAGGGAGAAAATGCAGGTGATAGTAGGAGAGAAGTGTTTCAGGAAAGACAGTGAGAGAAGGAGTAGGGCCTGGACTAACTATAAAAGGAAGAAAAGACACATTTTAAAAAATGTTTCAAGGGACTTAGCGCTTAACTTCTCTTCCTTTTTGAAGACAAAAGGGAGAGAAGAGAAAGCAAAGTCAGCAATGGATGTGTGTGGGGAAGGAGGAGGATGGGTTCCGCAGATGGTCTTAGGTGTTATGATAGATGTCATATTATAAGCATCATCCTGGCACCATCAACTAAACAAATACAATTTCCTAAGTATTTTACTAACATTATCTCCGTTAATCATCACAACAATTAGGCAGGCATTTTTATTTATTCAGAGGGGACTGAGCCCAGGAAGGTGTAACAAGCTAGAAGAGTTGCCCAAGTTCACACAGCTAACACTTGGCCGGGCAGCAGAGCGCCTGACGCAAGACAGGAACTCAATAAACGAATGCCCTAGGAAAGGCACGTTCCTCTTCCTCCCTGGGTTGTCTTCTTATCTTGTTCACTTCCTATTTTCTTTCTTCTTTTCCTCCAAAAAAGACTAGGATGGGCACGTTTTGAAAGAGACACTGGAAAGAAGGAAAAGATCTATTTGCATCTGCCTGGGGAGGTAAATGCAAGTTTGCCTACTTAATATTGGCTCCTGGCATGTCTAGAGTAAAGCACATGCTCTGGGAATTTGAAGAATGGAGAGCCACTCATTGAATCATTTGTTAAGCAAACATTAATGAAGCACTTAGTATGTCAGGCAGATATACTCTGTGCAGAAAGCAGCATAGATGCAGTGCCCAAGGAATAATTCATAGACATGTCTGCTTTTCATTTTCCTGTTCACACAGAGTGTAAAATAGCTGCAGAGGGAGGTGTTTTATTCTATAATTACTTAGCTCCTCATCAACAGGTGGAGGCCCCTCACTGCCTGGCTTTGCACAAGGATGCTTACCTATAGCATAAACCAAGTGACCCACATTTTGCCAACGTGATGACAATGGACCCCAGGGATGGCCTTGTCATTGCCTTTGTTAGATGGGTTTGGGTGAATCAGGCAGGTCAGATGGGTATGCATGGAGATTACTCTCTAAAGATCTTCCTGTCTAAGACGGTGATGGGTATTAAAATGAGTGGTAAATATTATCCTTGGGGATTCAAAAATGGGAAAGATTATTTTCTACTGGATGGCTCAGAGAAGGAAGCTTCCGTGAAGAAGTTGTCATTTGTGCTGAAATAAATTAGTAAGTAAAGAAATAAACAGATGAAAGAACAAGCAGTTATTACTTTGGTGTGAGCAGAAAGGCACTCATGGTGCTGGGCACGTTACAAGCACGAGATGAGAAAGAGCAGGCATGATCTAAAAAAGCAAAGAAGATCTGGAGACACCAAAGTCATACTTTGCTCTGTTCTCATTTCTTTTTTTTTCTTGGAAAAGCCCAGATTCCAACTGCAGTGGCTCAGCCAATCCCAGGTTCAGGGGACTGAGATGCTCCCTGGAGCACGGTCATCTGTTGCTAACTCATTTGCTTTGAAAATTGCATCTCAGCAGGTCTCCTGGGTCCCACCCTCTGTGATATGGGGATTCTTCAGCCTTGGGGGCATTCACTGAGCTGTGTGAATGCTTTGGGTTGTTCATGGAAGGTTAAACCACGTGGTGACCCTGAAGTCGGAGAGAGTTTCATAGCTGAGCTTGCTACCTCACAATCTGAAACAAACAGCTCATTCTCCAGAAAGTAGATAAGAGTAAAATCTTTTCAGGGCTCGCGTGATTCCTCATTCCAGCTTGCTTCCTTTTAATCAAGGCTGGCGACCTGGCCCACACATCATTTCAGCTCCATACTGGTCCCCAGGCTGGTCCCAGTGCGGAAGAAAGAATCAGGTAATCCACATTCAAGCACCTTTGTGACCATCAAGTCTGGTTCTGATACCTGGACTTCAGTCGTGCCTTCTTGGTCTCAGTTCCTATTTGGGAGACCACGTCAAACCAGCTTTCAGTGCCGTATATTTAGAATTCCTCCCCTAGAATCTGGAGTCTCAACTTGAACTAGATCTCACTTCATGGACTTCCCCACTCATTGACAGACCACCTTGATACAAACCTAATTTGCTTCCTGACAATGCAGCTACCATGATCCCTACCATTCACAGAGCATGCTCTCAAGAGACACAAGGGCGAACATTTCCCAAGCTCGGCTGAATTTTAATTCTCACCACTGCTCCTATAAAATAGGTATGACAATTATCCCCATCTTGCCCATCCAGCTTAGAGACAGCAAAATAAAAAATTAAGAAGGGAATCATTGTGGAATTTTAGTGTCATTACACTTTAACTTTTAAGTGGAAGGAAATTTAATTTAGGGGATTTTAGTCTTCCATTAAAAAGTAATAATGGAGAGAAGTTTGCTTAGCTTAAATTGGTTGTGTCTTATGTTGCTGGCCTTGCATTATTTGGAATATTTTGCCATCATCGGACCCGTTCCACATCTATTGGTCACCTGTGTTATTCGATGTGCTTGACATATTAGAGATGGAAAATAGAATCAGAATGGATTCTTTGTGCAGGGTGCATTGTGACCTTTCAGTTAACTCAGGCAATGTCCTGTTATGAGACATTTTAGAACCTCCTGGTGATAAATGCCAGTTACGGACCAGGGCACCCAGAGTACAGGTCTGCACCAGTTCTGACCTCCTCCCACCCCCACCAGCCTACCCTGTCCCACTTCATATTAATGTGCAGTTCTTGCTTGGCACAGGGGACCTAAGTGAGTATCTGTTGAATAAATGAAAACCCCAAGATAAATCCTAGAAATTTCTTGAATAAAAATATATGACTGCAAAGAAAAATAAGCCATTTGACAAGCATCTCCCTTCTTTCAAAGTTTGGTCCAACCGGCCCCTCCTCCATGGTATCTGTGATCTCTTCTCCAGCTGCCCCCCTTCTGTTTTCTGCAGCTGCCTGCCTCTGTCATACATGTTTCCTTAAAGACTCAGGCTCAGGAGTCAGGCTGCTGGGCTCAAACCCCAGCCCTACCACATAGTAATTCTGTGACTTTGGGGTCTCTCTGTATCAGTTTCCCCATCTGTGAAATGGGAGTATTATTAACATCTAGCTCAAATGTTATTGTGAAGATCAAAAGGTATGTGAGTAGAGTCCTTGGCACAATGTGATTTATTGCACTGTATTGTATTTAGTTGTGTATGTGATGGTCTTCTACATTCAACAACAAACTCCTTGGAAACAGGAATGTTGCATAATTAGTCTTTTCATCAATGTGACCATCACATGTTATGTATTGAGCATGTTTGTGGCAATTAATTTTATGTGTGAACTTGACTCTGCCCAGATATTTGGTCAAACACTATTCTGAGTCTTTCTGTGAAGGTATTTTTGGATGAGGTTAACATTTACATCAGTAGACTGAGTAAGACACATGGTCCTGCCTAATATGGGGGACCTCACTCAATCAGCTGCAGGCCTGAGTAAAACAAAAGATTGACCCTTCCCTGAATAGGAGGAAATCCTTCTACTTAAGGACCTTCAAACTGGGACATTGGCTCTGCAGATTTTGGACATTTCAGCTTCCATAATCACATGAGCTCATATCTTATAATAAATCTCTTTCCATATGTATATCTGACACTTGACACAAAATGAAGTTCAATTGGCTATTCTTCCATGGTATCTGTGATTTTAGTTGGTTCTATATCTCTGAAGAATCCTGACTCCAGAAAGTTGAATGAAAAACTAACTTATATGTACTTCATAATCCCAGTGAATCCTCACATGTGTGATCCTATTCCCTGTTTTTCTGCAGGGGCCCTATTGATGTGCTGGTGAGGCGTGGGGGGATGGGAAGCCCTCTATGGTTCTACAGTCAGGTCTCAGACTTCTAGTGAGTCTGTGTGCTAGGCTATGACTTTCACCAGTGCTTCTCCGTTTTGTTTTGTTTTTTCCCCTTAGGAGGAAAAGAAAGTTTAAAAAATGCTGGAGTTATTCTTTCCCTTCCTTCAGATAAGTTAGGGTCTAGTAAACCCCAGCAGGTTAGACTCTGGTTAAACTAGTTTCTCTTAAGGGCAGGCCTTGTTAAGAAGAGAATTCTCTGGCATTTTCCAAAATGACTACAGTAAGTTCCCTGCATAGGAGTGAGTTCTCTGCTGAGAGCACGTTCGTAAGTCCAATTTGCTTGTAAGTCCAACAAAGTTAGCCTAGGTACCCACCTAACACAATCGGCTATATAGTGCTGTACTGTAATAGGTTTATAACACTTTTCACACCAACAATACATAAAAAACAAATACAAAAAATAAAGACAACATTTTTAATCTTACAGTAGAGAACCTTGAAAAGGACAGTAGTACAGTACTACAGCTAGCATGCAGGCACATGTTCTCATCTTTGAAAGTTTTCAACTTGAAGGTTCATATGTAGGGAACTTACTGTACTTTTCCCCTTTCGCTGCCGGAGCACAAGGGAATTTTTCTCTGATATTCACTACGAGACTCTGATAGGGCTCCTGGAGGTAAAACTCACCAAAGTGTGCCCCCCAAAGTCTAGGGCCCCCAGGAGTTTTTAAGGCTCCAACTTGTTCTTCCTGACTCACCAATATTTCACCAGCTGGGGTTTTCCTACCCAGATACTAGGTTCTGTGGCGCTTCCTGCCCCAGGTCTCCTGCTCCAGTGAGTTATAATTCTCTGTAGTCACCTGTCTGTCTCTTCAATTTGCTGGGCAGAGCTCTGTCTTATGACCTCAGCTCTCTGATGGATCTAAGAGGAGTTGCTGATTTCCAGTTTTTCAGCTTTCTCTCGTGTGAATGTGAGAGATGAGTTCCAAGTTCCTTTCATGCTGCACTGGAAACTGGGAGGCTACACTGCAAATGGGGAGGCTGCACTGGTTTATAAGTTAAATAACTCTAGCAGTTAAGGAAGTCTCGTTGCATTATACCCTATTTATAGATTTGAAAACTTTGGTAGAGGGATAATACCTTGCTGTAAAATAACAAAAATGATAATTATCTAAGCTAGGATGGAAATAGGAAATTCAGGGCTTCTTGTGCTGAAACAAGCTGCCTGTTACCCGCTGGTTGAGGGACACTGTATAAGTCATCTAAGTTCCCTAAGTCTCAGTTTTTGCATCTGTAAAATACTTAAAACTTTTAACAATCTTTACCATTTTATATGTGGCCTAGATAATTTCTGTATCTCTTCCAGATCTCATGGTGAGAGGAGTGGCTTGTTATAATTCAGTTCAGTGATGTTTTCCCCAGATCTGCAGCTTTAATGACTAGGCACCTTATAAATGGAAGTCACTGCATCTCATGTATGTGGAGGGGAAGGAATGGGGGTCCACGGGGTGGGAGCAGGTGCATAGCCTGTAGACCCAGCTCAGCCCACGTCTTATAGGGCCAGGATGTACGGTGCTGCCTGGCAGCCCTGGCTTTCTCTCTTTCTTTTTAATCATTAACCTTGTGAGCAAAAGCCTTCTTATTTTAATCTTCAAGGTTGCAGCAAGTCTTCCCATCTGTAACTGCTTGGTTCCCAGATGGAAGCCAACAGAAGTTCTCTCTGCTGTCAGCCCAGCCACACGATGCCTTTGACAGATCTTTTTCTAAAAACAGAACTTGCTGTTTCCAAGGAGCAATGGAAGGGACACTCGAAGCAGAATGCCAATCCCAGAGGGTGTGAAGATCACACTCAGATGATCTCAGCGTGTGGGTACCAGCTGCGGGGATGTGGGGATGGGTTTTGAGTTCCAGATAAAACTAGCGGTAGGAGGAAGAGACTTGGATTTGAAGTAAGAGTGTTCGTTTGGGTTCAAATCCTGCTGTCTGGGAGATGTGTGAACTCTTAGCAACTTGCTTACCCCAGAGCTTCAATCCCCTCATCTATAAAACAGGGGTGTAATACTCAAGTCACAGGTTTTTGCCAGTATTTGAAAAAGTGCAGTAATCATAAATGTCTTCCTCAAGGCCCACTCCATGCTTCTTCCTTTCCTCCCTTCTTCCTTCCTTTCCTCCTTTTTTTCTTCTTCCTTGTTAGACTATTTCCTTCTTCACAGTGATAATTTCAGGGAGAAGCAAGATTAGAATAGACCAAGAAAGGTCTTAGTGAGTTGCTTCCCTTGATTAGACATAGAGTTTGGGCCTTAAGATGAGGAGGGAGAAAGGAGTGTTCGCGATGCTTCACTGAGGCATCTCAACATCAGGACTGCTGGCTGAACAGAGGTCAGGAGAGCTGGGTCTGTTCATGTCACTTTGGGCAAGTCTGAACAGTACGCTCAGTTTCTACATCCATGACAAGGGATGAACTATCCTGACTTTCCACGTGGGATTTCTGAGCATCAAGAAAATTAATAAACATAATATTTTGTTTTGTTTTGTTTTTTTGCAAAAGTAGAAACACATCATGCACAAATTATGTTTTGTAACTAACATCTATCAGGCCACAAGTCTTTGGCCTAACGGTCAAGGAATGTCAGCACAGGGAAGCCATTCATAGTTAATCAGGTACAAATGCAGAAAAACTGGAGTTTAGGGCTTCCCTGGTGACACAGTGGTGGAGTCTGCCTACGGATGCAGGGGACACGGGTTCAAGCCCTGGTCTAGGAAGATTCCACATGCCACGGAGCAACTAAGCCCGTGTGCCATAACTACTAAGCCTGTGCTCTAGAACCCACGAAACACAACTACTGAGCCCATGCGCTGCAACTACTGAAGCCCGAGTGCCTAGACCCCCTGCTCCACAACAAGAGAAGCCACTGCACTGAGAAGCCTGCGCACTGCAATGAAGAGTAGCCCCTGCTCTCTGCAACTACAGAAAGCCCACACACAGCAGCACAGACCCAAAGCAGCCAATAAATAAAAATAATAATAATAATGAAAAATATTTTTAAAAGGTTTTAAAAAAAAGAAAAACTTGAGATTAAAAATTCAGATTCAAATGACTGTTACTGAATCGTCACTCAGCACTTTCACAGTCCTGATCTTTTCCACATGGGCTGACCCAATAACAAAACCCCTGAAGTGTCAGAATTTGTCTAGATATGCAAGTACTAACTTACCTGAAAAACATAGAATCTTGATTTTCCAAGACTATTTTGTTTTCATATGTTTTTGTCATTGTTAAAATCATGGCTTAAGCATATGTCTAAATGCATTTTCCCATTTTTATCCATAAGTATTTCATAAAAATATGTTTTTATAGTGACTAAATTTTTAAAAACACAACAATACTATTATCATATTTAAAAGGTAGCAGCAACTCATATATATGGAATCTAAAAAAATGGTACTGATGAACCCAGTGACAGGGCAAGAATAAAGAGGCAGATGTAGAGAACGGACTTGAGGACACAGGGTGGAGGGGGGTGAAGGGGAAGCTGGGACGAAGTGAGAGAGTAGCATAGACATAGATACACTACCAACTGTAAAATAGATAGCTAGTGGGAAGTTGCTGCATAGCACAGGGAGATCAACTCATTGATGGCTGATGACTTAGGGTGCTGGGATGGGGAGTGTGGGAGGGAGTTGCGGGAGGGAGGGGATATGGGGATATATGTACAAATACAGCTGATTCACTTTGGTGTACAGCAAAGACTGGCATAACAGTGTAAACCAATTATATTCCAATAAAGAGCTTAAAAAAAAAAGTAGCAGCATTCTTTTTTGTTTTTTTTTTTTGTTTTTTTCCTTTTTTGGCCACACAATATGGCTTCTGGGATCTTAGTTCCCTGACCAGGAATTGAACTTGGGGCCTTGGCAGTGAGAGCTTGGAGTCCTAACCACTGGACCGCCAGGGAATTCCCAGCATTATTTAATATCATTAAATATAGAGTCATTTCCAATTGCCTATCTATCTATCTATCATCTATCCATCATCTGTCTGTCTATCATCTATCTATCTACAACTTACTTGTTTAAATCAGGATACAAACGATGTCCACCCACTTCAATTGGTTGATATATCTCTTAAGTCTTATAAGCTTACCCTCCATCTTCAACTCGCACCCTGGCAAGTTATTGTTAAAGGAACCAGGTCATTTATCCTCTGGAGGGTCTCATAGTCTGGATTTTGATGGCTGCATTCCCTTGATGACCACCAACATTTTCCTCTGCCCTCTACATTCTCTGTAAATTAGAGTTGGACCTGAAAGCTTGATCGGAATCAAATTTGATGGTTTTGGCAAGACTGCTTCACAGGTGGTACTGTGTTCTGCTATCAGTGGACACATCATGTCCCATGGCCTCTTTTGTGATGTAACCAGCCACCAATGTTCAGTGCCAAGATCCAGTACAGCTTGCAGAATGGTGATATTCTATTCTGTCCTTTGTTCTTCATGTATTAGCTGGAACAGTTTTATAGAGAAACATTCCTTCATCAGCTATTCGGTAATTTATTGATACAGTCATAGAGTAAAGGCCAAATAAGTGTTTGATTCTTCTCCTTTATCAATTTTCAAATAATGAGTTGACTTACTGGAATCTATCAACAGTAACCTATTACGGATTTTGTTTGATGTCACTGTAAACTCAAGGATTCAAGCATATTTGGTATCTCATTCCACTGATGTGCCTTACTATTGCTCAAATGCCATGTCTATGGCCGGTGGGAGCCTCTTCAAGTTGGATCCTATGTCCTTTAGACATTACCCTAGTAATTGGATGACTTCCTTGTCTTCTCGCTTGAAATGTTTAAAGCTCATCTTGAACATTTCCAAGAATCTGTGTTTCTGCTGCCTACAAGAGACCCACTTTAGGGCAAAGGACACACGTAGATTAAAAGTGAGGGGATGGAAAAAGATATTTCTGTTTCCTTTTAACAAGAAATAGTATTTGGAAACAACAGTCTGGGCACTTGGAATGCTCATTGCCACTGGATGGGTTGATGATTTCTATGTCTTTTCAGAGGACTGGGCTAGGAAATAATTTTTAAAATAAAATGCATTATAAATACATACTCATGGGTTTGATTCAAATTCCAGGCTCCAGGGTTTTTACCTAAACTTCTTAATTTACACTAGCTCCTCTTTTTTTGCATGCTGAGAACCCAAACTTTCAATGAGATCAGAAAAGACAGTCCTGGAAGATCACAAAATTATTCATTTGCTTTATCTCACAATATGCAAACAATTATCTTAGAGTAATAATAACAACATACAATCAACATTTGTGATTCCTCATCCTGGACATCAAGCCATAGCAATTTATTATATAGGTAATCTTATTTGTCTCTCTTTCTCTCTTATATTTTCTGTTATTTAGTAAAAATTGTATTTTTGTCTAATGGTTACTTTTATACTATTATCTGTATAATACATTTTGCTATATAGTCAGTTCCCCAAAAGGAGAGATACTCGGAAGATAGATGGATGGATAGATAGTTGTATAGATGGATGGATGGATGGATGGATAGATAGATGGACAGACGGATTGATGGATGGATGGATGGATAGGTAGATAAGGAAGAGTTGTCTCTGTCAAGAAGAAATTAACTGCAGACACTACTACTTACTAGTGGAAGCTTGATTTAAACCTGAGTTTACCTACCATGAGAGCTTCCATTCTTTTTAAAAGAACACACAACCACCTAAAGAGAAGAAGTTCCATAATTTCCAGTCTCTGAAATATTCCAAAGGGCATTCTAAAAGCTTACACATACACAGGCACATATAATATATGTGTGTGTTTACAGGTGTATATATGTACGCATACATCCTCATATGTGTACATAAATACATGTATATATATATGAAGAAAGAGATTTTATTATATTGGTAGACTTATGAAAGAATTCTACACCAAAACTATTTTCAGAAACAAAAATTTCTCTAAAATTTTTAACTGTCAAATGTCCATGTATTCCATGGGAAGTATTAAAAAATCTCTTTATATTACCTAAATATTAAAAATAAGAATAAAATAATTTCTTGTAGTGATATTCATTCTTTAATCAACTGTATATCTGACTTAATTACAGCATCACTGATATTTTCTGAAGAATGTGTTTTTAAGTCTTATAGCTTTTTCATAAAATTGCCCCCAATCTTTTCAAAGATGCATTGTATGGCCAATAAATTTGAGATTATGGGTACCTAAAAATTGACTGTTTTTGGAAAACCATTATAATTTTAATTGAGAAAATTCTCTTGCCATAGGCAAAGAGATACTCTAGTTAAAGTTCAGGGGAAATTCAGTTAAATGAAGAATATTCTCCATTCCATTTTTATACTCAAACATGTAGAAATGCTGGCATAAATATTTTTATCAGTACAGCCAGTTTGCCTCCATGCAGAGTGCTTTTCTACAATATATATATGTTTATAAGACAAGCTGTATCAAATAAGTTGATTATATTTTGATTCTCTTTGAATATTTTGCTAAATTTAGAACTGTAAAATTATAAGCTTTTTTTTCATCTTTTTCCATGTTAGTACAGAATATCAATTTACCCAATTAAAAAATAGGAGTTACGTCAAAAGATTTTTTTCTCTCAAATTGAACAGTTCTAACATTTGGAAGTTAAATATAGAACACCCTTTGAGTTCTAATTATTCATTTTTTTCCAGTGCTTCCCTTGTTTTTGTAAGAATGCATTTTAACGTCTTCTCATTTGCAAGCTTTGTTTTCAGTAATTGCATTTGCTTTTAAGCTTCAAAAGCTTAAGGTTTTTAGTATTTTGAATAAAGATTCCCAAGTCATTTTTTAACAAAGTGATAGCACAGTTTAGAGGACTTGCATATAATAAAAGCTCTAAAGTACTCTAAGACACTTAGGTGTATTTAGAAATTAGTTCTTCAAAGTTTCAAAGGTTTTTAAATTGAATTGATTTTGAGTAGCAATGAAGGAAAGCATATATATTAAACGGTGATAATTCTACCTCACTTATTTGAATAACATTTTAATTATGTAGCACTGCAACCAATCCCAAGTGAGTGAAAAAATGGACTAGGAAGAAAGCAACCTGATGGCTGGTTCCAACTAGTTACAAGCGTTGTGACTTGGAATAACTCTCTTAACCTTTCTGAGCCTCAGAGTTCTTATTTGTAAAAGGGGACTCGTAAGGTGTGAAATATGAGTGGAAAAAAGATAATGTGTTTCAAAGAGTCTTTGAACTGCAGACAACGTTTGAAAAGCAGGAAAGATTTTGCTCTTCAGCTAAACCTGCAATTTCAGGCTCATCTTCCATGACCATCTCTGTGTATTTCCTATCCTTCTGATAACAGGACACTCACATGTCCGCAAACATCATCTATTCTTTCATGCATCGAGGCTGAAACACATGGGAACATTTCTTTCCTGCTCTTTATGGGGAGAAAGGCTTAGTCTCAGCCCTGCCTTTCCCAGCTGTGGCGGGACTTGTCACTCGCATTGGTCAATATTCCAGGTGTTTGCTAATTAAGCCACAACCCTCCCCCCTGCCCCCAACGTTCACAGGTGTCTCAACACAGTCAGGTGCACTCACGCCTTCTCTGTAAGGTGCACTTATAGTTCCTACTCGGGTGTGGAAAGCAGGCCTTGGCAGGCCAAGGTCCCTCAGGGCAGGCTGCCTGGACAGTTTTCTCCCTCTTCCTGATGCCATGTTGTTAGATGGGTCACTGGGCTGAGTCCACTCAAATACCATCAGCCTCACTCCACAAATAACCTGGGGATGCAGGTGTCAAGAATCAGCTGTGGCACTGGGACAGAGGATGGTGCAGAAGGGCAGAATGACGAGCCCATCGCTACCCTGAGCCTTAGCTGCATACTCCAACGCAGGCTTTGAGAGTGATCTCTGCACTGCTGCGTGTTGCACACTGCGTAGCTAATACAGTTTTGACTCCTAGATGTGTATGTGTCTTGGAAATGCAAAAGAGGCTGTTGGGATGACTGACAGCTCAGGACTCAGTCACTCCTGTACACTGAGTCTGTCACATCACCACCTGCAGCCCTCACCTCTATTGCAGTCAGTCCTTCCACTTTCCTCTAAAAGTCCAACTCTAAAAACCTTCCCCCAACTCCCCAGTTCAGATTCCCTTGCCCCCAGCCAGCTGGTCATGGCACAAATGCTCACACCTGCAACGCAGCCTGCACGTTATTCCCCAGTATCCCACTGACGTGTGTACACGGCTGTGTCCTCTCTGGCACTTGAAGTTCCCCAGAAAATTTCTGTTCTCTGTGAATCTCCTGAGCTCCCAGAACTGCCTAGGACATAATAGGCCTTCAATAAATGTGTTGAAGGAACAGTAATTTAACATTTCTCGAATGCTACCTGCCTTTATTCCCCAAAGGGGAATACGTATCTGCCGTTTTCATAGTTTATATCTTGAGAGAAAACTGAAAAAAGAGGCTTTCTGAAAGCATATTGGAATTCTTGATCTAACTTTAAAAAGCCTGCAGCCATTGTAACTTTCTTTTCCATCTTCCTTGAGAATCTTTCATAACTTCAGTGGACTTTATTCAAGCTTTTAAAGGTTATATACTTCCCAGCACCACTTATCTTTCAAGAAGCTTCATAACATCACTGCAGGTTTCTCGGGAGAAAGGTCTCCCATCAAGCTCCCTGCCTGGTAAACAGTCTTCAAAGCCTTGGCAGTTGGAGTTCCCGTTGGGCTGAGCAGCTGAAAGTTCATGTGTGTTAACCTTGGCTTGCCTGGGACCCGTGGCCAACAGAGAGCATTGATTTGGGCAGCCTCTGCTTCTCCTGTGCTCTTTGAGATTTTTCAGCTTTTTGTCAAGAAATAGCTAACTACTGTCAGCACTGTTCTCAGAACTTCACCTGTAATAAAAACTGTGGTCCCCACAGCCACTCTCTGCAGCAGGGGTGTCACTACCCTCATGCTGCTGATGGGGACACTAGGGCGTTGACCCCGGACAAGCCTTGCCCTGGGTCACACAGCTGTAAGTGGCAGAGTTGGGCTCCAACCACCAGACTCCCTTGTCTCTCAATCAGGAAAACAGGGACTCTAGGGTCAGACAAATGGGGTTCCATGTGTGTGACCTTAGTAAATCATTTAGTTCTCAGAAGCTCACAAACTCAGGCAGGCATATACGGGACCTTAATTTTTTTTTAATCTCTTGAATTTTTTAATGGGAGTGTAATTTACAGTCAATGAAATACTCACTTCTTGTGTATCATTTGATAAGTGTTGATCAACAGACATCCATGCCATGTATACCCTTCTCAAGACAGAGAATATGTCTGTCAGCCTCAGAAAGTTCTTTGAACACTTTCCCGGTCAACCTCCATCCCTCTGATATATCATTACTCTGTTTTTTCTTTCACCATAGATAAATTATTTAATTCTATCTTTAACTTAACCTAATTATTTCAAACTCTCATTCGATGTAGCATCAGAAACATAATCTCAGCGAATTCAGGGGTATTTCCCATTCTATTTCCCTAGGAATTTATATAACATTTAGAGGTGAAGATTGTGCTACATAACCTCACATTTTTTGAGACAGTGGGAGGTATTCTCATGGTCACTTGTCTATGCTGGTTTCTGCTGGGAGGTCCCTGGCCCTGCCTGGTCCTCAGTGTGGCCCATGTAGGAAGCCCCACTTTTTTCTCTAGCATCAAGGTCTCTGCAGCCTGGACCTTCTCTCTCAGCTACTCCAGAGCCCCTCTGAGGACAAAGGAATATCTACAGCCCTGTAGCTACAGCCCTACACAGACAGCTGAGTGGAAGATTCTTCAAAGTACTCTCAGGCCCTCTCTGCCTAGATCAGCCCTGAACCCACATCTTCTCTGATGTGTCATCACCTCCCCCAGGCACACCTGAGAAAAGCCACCTCAACACCCAAATGTCACACAGCAAAGAGGGTTATTTCTGCTACCCCTCTTCTTGCTGGCTATGCAGGGAGAGAATAGGCATAGCTATTCTCTCCCTGCAAACAGTCACTTGTTTTCAGGGAACCCGGTACTTATCTCTCCTTGCTCCCTTTCACATCCTCCCCAAATTCTGAGGAATCTTTCAGACTCTCAGGGTTACACACATCAAATATCTCAGTGCCTTTTTGCTATTCCTCCCAAGCCATTCCTCTCCTCGAGGCAGCAAATGGACAAGATCTCTTTGCAGCAAGGAGGAAGGGTCTCAGGGCAGCAGGAAATCTGAAGAAAAGAATCAGGTCTGTTAACATATTGAAATACCATCCCAGCACAGAGAAAAATGATAGCACAAGAGGATCACAGAGCTACTGCATTAATGAGCTGATTCCTCCAAACATTCACATCATTAGCACTTAATAAATTGCCATCATTATACGATGTCTAGATATGGAAAGTATCATCAGATGAAACGTGAAGCAAATCTTTCACTTTGTGCTCTCCAGCTGTTGTCTGTAGACGGGACCGATGGGCTGTCGGTGTCACCTGGAAAGACAGTATGAATCTGGAAAGCCCTGAGCGGGCAAGATGGAGAGAGTGAGTGAAGACGTAGCAGTGACACGTGCAGGGTGGCTCAGATCATTGCTGGCAGCTGGAGTCCAAACCCAAGAAAAGAGGGGAACAGGGACTTCCCTGGTGCCACAGTGGTTAAGAATCCTCCTGCCAAGGCAGGGGACACGGATTCGATCCCTGGTCTGGGAAGATCTCACATGCTGCGGAGTAACTAAGCCCACAAACCACATCTACTGAGCCTGCGCTCTAGAGCCCACGCGCCACAGCTACTGAAGCCCGCGTGCCTAGAGCCCTTGCTCCCCAATAAAGAGAAGCCACCGCAATGAGAAGCCCGTGCACCACAACGAAGAGCAGTCCCCTCTCTCCGCAACTAGAGAAACCCTGTGCCCAGCAATAAAGATCCGACACAGGCAGAAAATAATAAATAAATAAAGTTATCCTAAAAAAAAAAAGAATTGGCACACACTACTTTATAAAAAAATAAATAAATAAAATAAGAATATTGTAGCTGATCCATTTCTTCCATCTGCCTCACTGCTTTGCATTCCTTATCGATTCCTTCAAACTCCCACAATAACGGCTCCTCCCTTACACAATCCCGGTGATGATTACTGAGATAATAAAGACGTAAAGTGTCTGGAACATAGTACATGCTCAGTAAATGTTTGCTACTATAATTAGTAAGAGATATTTCACTTTTAAAAATCACATAAGCTCTCATTCTCTGTTTCCTTGTCTGCAAATTGCCATTAGCAACTGTACAGGTTACATAAGGAAATGCTTGTAAATCACACGGCACATAGCTGGCTCTCAGTAAATTTCACCTCCCCCGTTCTAGGTGAAATGTGTTATTCTTCTAAAGCCATGCTGACTCTGTTGCATGGTGTGCCAACAGACAGTATAAGAACGCTCTGCAAATACCCTGTCGCAGGGTGGGTCTCCCAAATGGTGTGTCGCACACGTTCCCACCTGAGATAACTGACATGCTGTGTACCCCCCGCAAGGCCCTTACCTATGTTCTCTCTTCTACAAAGATTTCTGTAGATCACCTAACGTCCTAAAGAACCACATCCCACCCCCAATTTACCCTGTGTATAAAAGACATCTCTTTGCGTATTTTATCTCAGAAGTGGAGTGGCATTTGAAGACAAGACATCCAAGTTCCCAAACTGAACCTGCCAATTACAGATCCTTGATCTATGTCTCGGTTGTTTTATACGTAAGACGGTTGCAAATGATGAGATGCATTTTGAAGCACTGCACTGAGAAGTATGCGAGAGAATACACAGGAAGGTACTTGGAAACAAGAATGTGCTATAAAAGCAACACTGCGTTAAGAGCGAACCTAGGTTAATGAGAAGTGGGTAGCCATCTTCTCTGTGGGCACTCTAGTTTAAAATAACTCAGCTCTCAAGAACATTGATGCCATCTGTGCTTGTTTCAAAGTGTGCAACCAACTGTCTTCTCCTGGTAAAGTCAGTTTGCAAGACATTGGAGCTTTAAGTGACTCCACGTATGGAATTTTCGGCTCTGAAGATATTGTTGCCATTATTATTATCCTTTATCAGGCTTATGCAATATGCTAGAGTGGAGGAAAGGGAAAAGCTATTTAACACAGAAACTGACCACAGCTGTTTCTAAGTTAAAAGAGAGTGACATACTTCATCTTCAGAGGAGAAGGTGCAATTGTTTGTGAAAACATCTTGATGTTTTGATGGAGAAAGTGAAGTGCCTTAGACTGAGCCCAAATGAGAAACAAGGCACAATAAGAGAGAGAGTAGACCTGCTCTAAATCCTGATGGGATGCAGCTTTGAGTCTGGGAAATTAAGAAATGGATGGAGATGCAAGAGATTTTAGGGAGGGAAGAGAGGAAGGGAGAACGAGAGAAGTGGAGTGTGGCAGACTTAGAGACCCAAACAGCATGGCATCAGGAAGGAGTCAAAGAGCAATCTGTTGCTAGGAATTTGGAGGGCAGTGATTCCTGCCATCCAATATGATGTTGTTACAATATGATACTGTTACTCTCTGCCTCTCAATGATAATCTGTATCCCAAAGCCTTCCTTAAAATCTGCCATAACTACTAGCTTCATAAAAGCGGTGCACTGGGGAACTTAGAGAGAGAGAGAATCAGGATCAGATTCCAACAAGGGGAAATGGTGCTGAAAGAGGGCTTTTACTCCAGGACACAAGTCTGTGAACAGGGCCATCCACACCCCTGAGGAAGCCAGAAATGAGAGGGTGAGCATGAGTACGTAACCCCCTGTGCATCCCCAACCACAGAAATCCAGAAATTGTAGGGAAGGGACAAACTACGCGGTGTGGGGCCCCAGATAACTGTCTTTAAATCTTAAAGGCAAGAATGTTCCCCCAGATATGGACAACTGAAACCTCGGAGGCAGATTTCTGGGATCCTCTGAACTGATTTCTATTCTTTCTGAAATGTGAATTGAGGAGGAAGCACAGAGATCATCAGATGTAACTACCTCATTCTGATAATGAGAAAATAGAGACCTCAGGCTACGGGCAGCTTGAACAGTTCAGTAGCTTCCTGAGCAAGGTACACTTGATGAGGTGCAGTGAAGAGGTTTTATCTGTGTGCTTATTGTTTTAGCACTGCCTCCCTCTGTTCCACTGGATCTCCCTCATCCTCCCCTTAACAGCATCTCAAGCACATACTAAAGATTTTTAGTTATTTTCAGCCATAATAACAGTTCCATTTTTAGATATCAGAAAAACTTAAACTTACAACATCAACCCTTTAATCTCAGCATCCTTTTAAAGCTCTTTCTACTTCTCAGCCCTGGCCACCAGGGTGGGGGTGGGGGAAGTACGGGATGCTTCTATCTCTCTGTCTGCTCCTACTCTTCCTGTATTTTGTCTGTTCTTCCGGGCTTCTTCAGTGTCCAACAGGAATGAAAGAGAAGAGGCAGAGGCGGACAGTGTCTTTTATTTAGCTTGAGTATTTGAGGCCCTTTTGGTTGTTAAATATTCTATCATGGCAGACATTCCAATGCAAGCTCTTTCTTGTGGGAGGATTTTGAGGGTTTTTGGGCATCTCCAGCTCACACCACAGGGCAAGCCTGTAAATTCACCAAGCATCAAGCCGTCCATACCATCATAGACTGCTCCAAACTGCTAAGTGTTCCTCACAACTGGCTTAGGTTGGGGGACCCCATTCCCCACTTATTTTAGGGGGAGGGAACAATTGCCAAATCCTCCACTTTTCAAATTGCCCCCAAAGACACCTCCTCAATGGCTCTCCAGTCTTTTCTCCATGAAGGGGGACGCTCATTGGATCTGTGCCTGCATTTCGTGATGAAACGGGTCCTTAGACTGCATGGGACACGCCACCCATGTGACCTTGGCCAGTTTATTTGAACTCTCAAACCCCTAGTTTCCTTATTGGTAAAATAAGAATTATGATAATAGTATTAACCCCAGTTTTGTAAGGGTTAAATAAATAAGTATGTGTAAAGCTCTAAGAGCAGTGTCGGGCCCATAATTTTAAAGGTTGGCTATTACTTTTATTATTGTCCTCAGCTGTGGGTCCTTAGCCAAAACTCTGAAGCACTAGAATATAATCTAGTGCTTAATATCTGTATCACTCAGATATTTCTTAGTTCAATCACCCCATCTTCTATTCAGGGAACAGAGACCCAGAGGCAGTGGGAGAGACATCCAGCCTTCATGGGTGTTTTGCCCGTCTCAGTGTCCACAGTGTTCATTACCTGAATTATACATTTTGCAACATGATTGCATTTGATTACAGAGTGCCTAATCCTTTTCTCTATAATGGGATGCTGAATAAGACTTCTCTTATTTCCTAAGATTTAAGGCTGGGAACAAGGAAGCCCAAATTACCCCACATTCTAAAGAGGACTGTAAACAATTAGGCTGGAGTTCTCTCCCAGGCTTGCTAAGAGGTTTAAAACATGCCCTATAATAGCCTTCAAGCATCCCTGTCTCCTCCCCATGCTGTAAAGGGGAGGAACAAAGAAAGGAAGAGAGAAAGGGCAGGAGAAATTGTTCTTGCAGGTATAGGTATCCGATAAAACACAGAACACACAATTAAATTTGAATTTCAGATAAACAGGAATAATTTACTATGAGCATATCCTAAATATTACATGAGGCATACTCATACTAAAAAATTGTTAGTTGTGTATCTGAAATTCTAACTTACCTGGGAGTCACATATTTTCATTTGCTAAACTGGCAACCCTATTGTGAGGAGAACAGTGTTTTTGTAAGATTGGATTCTGTCCCCTCTGAGATGGCAAGGGCAGAGCTGAGCACCACATAGGAGCCATACATGCTCCTCCTCAGAGGCCCCCATCTTTGGGGAAATTACTAAGAACAGGTCAAGAGGCAGACCAGGAATGTCTTTCCACTACTAACATAGCATCAGTTGCAAAATAGAATCCCTGCCTCCTCCAGCCCCTGAGAAGCTGGACCTAAATAAGGAGGAGGAGAAATGTTTTCTCATCTTAGGGCAGGGAAGATTAAAATCTCCCATCACACACACACACACACACACACACACACACACTCCACGGTACCCAAAGTGATGGGAGAAATGAATTCAGATCACACATCGCTCCCCATTTCAGGTCACTAAATGTGAAGGTTGAAAATGTATTTCAGATTGAAGTTTTAATCCCGAGCCCACTTTTAAAGATCAAAAAAGGCCAGAACTTTCACTTCTGCAAAGACAGAGTGGATGTACTTTATCCTATTTCATCCACTAAGTACAACTAAAAACCCTGGACATTGTACATAAAACAAACAAAAGAAAACTACAAGGTAGAAAGAAGACAGACAGACAAGCTAGGAACCAGAGGACCCAAGGAATGGCACGGTGGTGAGTTCCCTGTTTTAGGGCTCTTTTTCCCCTTGTATATCCAGACTGGATACTGCAGAAGCTGGCAATCCAGAAATGCCAACGAGTACAGGCAAAAAAAAGCTCCATGAAAAACCTTCTCTTTTTAGCTAAAGGAGTCGAAAAGGAGTAGCCTAGCAATAGAAAACTCTTAGACAATAATTTCTTAGCCAGACACCACAGAAAAAACCCTGGACCCCACCCTCAACCTCACCAACAAAGGTCAAGTGGAGAGCATGGAGTCCACCCTTAACCAGGCTGGAACAAGGCACCCAGCTCCCTCTCTGGGACAGACCCAGACAGCCGAGTGGGGAGGCAAGATTTTCACTACTACTCAACAGTAAGGAGGTCTCTCCCCAAGCCCCCTTTTCTCCTCTCTTTTGAGGTGTCAGTGAGGACCACATGGGGGGCTGGACTTCCATTCCACTTGGCAGTAATGAGAAGCTCCTCCCCCCTCCACTAGGATGGTGTCAGAGAAGATCTAGGGAAGAGTCAGGATTTTCATACCATTCCTCATCTGTACTGAGGCATTCCACCCACAGGGACAGGGAGAGCCTTGGGGGGGAGCAGTATTGAGGTGCCCTTTGCCCTCCCAGCTGAGTAGTATCAGCAGAGACTGAGTGGGAGCCAGAGATCCCACACCCACCCAGCAGCAGTAAGGAACCCCTTCCTCACCCACAAATGCCCATGGGGCTGAATGGAGAGGCTGCAGTTCCACCCCATCGGGCAGTAATGAGGTGGTACCACATCCATCAGCACCCTCTGAAACTAGTCTGATGGACTAGAAATCAATAAAAGAAAAACAAGAAAATCTTCAAATACTTTTAAACTAAACAACCCACTTCTAAATAATCTGTGAATAAAAGAGGAATAAAACAGTACACTGCACTGAATGAGAATGAAAACACTACATATAAAATATATGGGTCTCAGAGCAGTGCTGAGAGAGAAATTTATAGCACTAAATGTGTATATAATCAACATAATTACAAATCGATAATCTAAGTCCTCACTTCAAGATACTAGAAAAGAAAGGAACAAAATAAACTAAGCAGAAGGAATGAAATAACAGAGATAAGGGCAGAAATTAATGAAATTTAAAACACAAAAACAATGAGAAAATCAATCAAAAAACAATGAGAAAATCAAACAGAAAGCTGGTTTCTTTTAAAAAGTCAGTCAGATTGACAAACCTCTAGCAAGAGTGACAAAGGAAAAAGAGATAAGAGGCAGTTTATTAATATCAGGAATAAAACATGTATATTACTATAGACCTTGTAGATAAATAAAAGGATAATAAGAGAATACTACACATTCCACACAAGTCAGTTTCACAATATAGATGATACAGGATAATTCCTCAAAAAGCACAAACTAACAAATCTTACCCAATATGAAACAGATAATTTCAATAGCCTTATAACTATTAAGGAAACTAAATTAATAAGTTGAAACTCCTGAAAAGACATCTCCAAGTTCAGATGCTTTCACTAGAAATTTTTACCAAATGTTTCAAGGAGAATTAACAATTCTACACAATCCTTTCCATAAAAATAGGAGGGAAAGGAACATACCCAGCTCATTCTATGAAACCAGCATTACATTCATATTCATACCAAAACCAAAGACATCATTATAATAGAAAACTACAGGCCAATATCTCTTATGAGGATATATATAAAAATCCTTAACAAGATGTTAGTAAATTAAATCCAACAGCTTTTACATAATTTAACACCCACTCATGATATAAAACAAAACTCTCAAAAAATAAGTGTAGAAAGAAAGTTCCTTAACTTGATAAAGAATGTCTGCAAGAAATCTATAGATAACATAATACTTAACAACGAAAGACTGAATGTTTTTACCCTGAGACTGAGACCAAGGTAAAGATATCCACTCTCACCACACTCTTCAATGCAGTGCTGAGATTTTTAGCTGATGCAAGAAGGTAATAAGAGGAGATGAAAGGCATACAGATCATTAAAGAATTGTCTCTACTTGCTGATGGCATAATTGCCTTTATAATGTGATCATCCCAAGGAATGCACATACGATCTCCTAGAATTAATAAGTGAACTCAGCAAGGTTGTAGAATGCAAGAACAACATATAAAAGTCAGTTGTGTTTCTATATACTAGTAATGAACACAGACACAAGAATTTCTTAAAAAATGCCATTTACAATTGGTAAAAAAAAAAAATTAAATACTTTAGTGCCAATCTGACAAACCATGTACAGGATGTATATGCTGAAAACTACAACACACTGATGAAAGAAATCAAAGAATAACCAAATGAATGGAGCAACATACCATGTTCATGGACTGGAAGACTCAACATAGTAAATGTCATCATTTCCCTTCAAATTGATACACACATTTAATGCAATTCCTATAAAATCCCAGCAAATTATTTTTGTGATATATATATTTATTTTTATTTCTATTATTTAATATTTATTAATATAAATCATTTCTATTATTTTAATATTTATACATAAAGGCAAAATTAGAATAGTGTGGTAGGTAGAACGATGCCCACTCCTAACAATGTCCATGTCCTAATCCTAAGAATGGTAAAAATGTTGGTTCACTTGGCAAGGGGAATGAAGGCAGACGGAATTAAGATTGCTAACCATCAGAAGGTAAAATAAGGAAATTAATCCATATTATCCAATGGAATCACAAGATCCTTATAAATGAAAAAGGGAGGCAGAGAGATGGAAGTTCGAGAAGGATTCAGACTGATGTTTCTGGCTGTGAAGATGCAGAAAGGGTGTCATGAGCTACAGAATGTGGGTAACCTTGAAAAGCTGGAAAAGGCAAGAAAGTGGATTCTTCCTTAGAGCTTCCATTAGGGACACAGCCCTGTCGACACCTAAATTCTAACCCAGTGAGATCTATTTTTAATTTCTAACCTCCAGAACTTTAAGATAATAAATTTGTATTGTTTATTTATTTTTTTTATTTATTATTTTTTGGGGGTACACCAAGTTCAAGTATCTGTTTTTATACACATATCCCCGTATTCCCTCCCTCCCTCAACTCCCCCCCCACCCTCCCTCAAGTCCCCCCCACCCTCCCCATCCCAGTCCTCTAAGGCATCTTCCATCCTCGAGTTGGACTCCCTTTGTTATACAACAACTTCCTACTGGCTATCTATTTAACAGTTGGTACTATATATATGTCTGTGCTACTCTCTCACTTCGTCTCAGCTTCCCCTTCAATAAATGTGTACTGTTTAAGCTACTATATGTATAGCAACTTTTATAGCGGCCATGGAAAACTAACACAAATAGCTAGAATTTCAAAAAAAGAAGAAGAAAGTGAAAGGAATCACTTCATCCAATGTCAGAAATGTTATGGAATTGACAAGAGACAGATACACAGAACTATGGAACAGAATAGAAAACCCAGAAATAGTCTCATACAAGTATGGCCAATTGGTTTCGACAGAGGTGTAGAGGCAATTCAGTGGAGGAAGGATAGTCTTTTCAAGAAATGGTACAGGAACAATTAGACATCCAAAGTCATTCATAGATAGATAGATAGACAGATGATGATAGATAGATAGATGATAGATTAGATAGATAGATAGATAGATGATAGACAGATAGATGATAGATAAATGATAGCTAGATTGATAGATAGAAGATGATAGATGATAGATACATGATAGGTAGGTGATAGATGATAGATGATAGATAGATGATAGATAGATAGACAGATGATAGATAGATAGGTACAGATAAACCTCCACCAAAACCTCACATCTTGTACAAACGCTAACTCAAATATATCATAGATTTAAATATAAAACATAAAACTAAAAAAAGTTTTGGAAGATAACATAGGAGCAAATCTTTATGATCCAGGATTTGTTGAAGTGTTCTTTAGATATAGTACCAAAAGTATGATAATAAAATGAAAAATTGATAAATTGGGCTTCATTAAAATTAAAAACATTTCCTCTTTGAAAGTCCCCATTAAGAAAGATAAAAAGACAACCTACAGACTCTGAGAAAAGCTATAAACCACAGATCTGACAAGTGATTAGTATCGAGGATATATTTCTTAAAACTCTCAAAACTAAACACTAAAAACAAAACAGAAAGTGGACAGAAGTCATGAATTAAGTTTAAATTAATTCCTAAGATTAGCTCTTTGTGACACAGATGCCACATAAGGAAGTACAAATTTGAAGAAGCATTGAATGTAAAGACTATGAGTAAGAAAAATAGGAAACGCCCAAAGTCAGGGATTTATAGCAAATGGTTGGGAACGTCAAGGGAGAGCATGAAAATGGCTTATGGAATAGCCTTCCTGTGTCAATGATCAATACATGACTTTCAATTGTCTTATCTCCACCACCTAGACCCCATCCATGTCTTCATTTTTCTTCAGTGTTTAGAAAACACTTATTCATTAAATAAATATATATTGCAAACTTATGCTAGGCGCTAAGGGCCCAGAGTTGAACATATTAGACACTGCAATTCTCAACTGGACATAGAAGAGCAAAACTGAAATCACGCAGGAAGCTTTGATTCAAACTATACTGCTTTCCCGTCTTCCTCCCACAGAACCCAGCCACATATTTTTACATACCTTCCATCAGGAAAGTGTCCATTCCCATAACAATCAGCAGGTACTGAGAGAGTTTTAGTCTATTCATCGGGTGTGTTTCTGCAGAGACGCAAAGCCTGAGGACTTCTGATTTACATAGTGTCAAGAGAGGATGAAGGATATCTCAATTTAACTGACATTTACTGAGAACCTACCATGTCCCAAGTGCTGTAGGCTAGCACCCAGGTTCAAAGATTTCAAGATAGATTCGGTCCTCATTGAAATTAGAGTTAACTAAGGCAGGAAAACCTGTAAGTGAAAAGAACAATGACACAGCGAAACATTAACTGAGTCACTTCACCGTGCAGTAGAAATTAACTGTAACATTGTAAATCAACTAAACTCCCATAACATTTTTTTAAAAAAGTAGGCTTGTGGGGACCATTTATATGAGTGTACTTGTTTTTATTGGGCTGAGTGGGGTTTAATTGGAAAACTGCTTAGTTTAAATGTTTCTTAAAGTATTAGAAACCCTTTCCCAGCCCTCCCACCTTTCTGAGTCTGCTGTCACTGCCTCTATTGAATTTTTAATATCTGGTACTTGCAGATAACACATGTACTGATCATTAGATGCCATCATGAATAACCAGAAGAAAAGGTAAAAGCTAATTATTTCCCAGCATATAGATACATAATACACACACACACACAATCACCCTGAACAAAAAAAAGTGTCAGTATAAGAAAGGATATAATTTATTGCATCCTTACTGTGTGCCAGGTGTTGTACAAAGCATTTTACAGCCATTATCATATCTAATTCTCACAACACTACTGCAAAGAGGTAATTATTGCCCCTAGTTAATGGGCAGGAAACTAAAGCTCAGAGAGACCACACAGATTTCTCAGCACTGCACAGATCATCAACAGGAGAACCCGGATTCCAACCCAGTCTGCAGTCGTTGTTTGATGAGGTCAAAGAATAATACCCCTCAAGTTCAAACCAACTGACATGTGGTCATATGGAGTCAGACAGATGGAAATCACAATGCCAGCTTTATTACCAGTGAAATTAAGAAGGAGGACACCGCTAAACCGTGTGAACAAACAAGTTTAATAACACTCCTCTGAATTGAAGCTCCCTTCAAAATGTAGGCCCTTACTGCCCAGTGCACTTTACCCGAGGACCCACGTTGGGAAGCTTTCTCTTTGCAGGTGTACCCTAAAGAGAGGAGAGAGGGATTTCCCTGGCAGTCCAGTGGTTAAGACTTCACCTTCCAATGCAGGGAGTAGGGGTTCGATCCCTGGTCAGGGAGCTAAGATCCCACATGTCTCGGGGCAAAAAAACCAGGAAAAAAAAAACCCATAAAAAACAGAAACAATATGGTAACAAATTTAATAAAGACTTTTAAACAAAATTAAAAAAAATAAATAAATGGAGGAGGGAAAATGCTAGGACCCTTCAAGTCCAGTGTTCAGTGCGTAAGGAGCCAGTAGGACCAGTAGTACTGGATTAGGGAAGTCTTCTAAAAGCAAAAGGAAGGAGAGAAACAAATGATCCACCCATAGCATGCCCTGGGGTTGCACTCTCTTAATCCATTGGGTTTGATTTTTTTAATCTATCATCTACCAGGAGGGAAGCTATGTCATTCAGGGGAAGACCTCCGCTCCAATACCAGACACTGTTCCATTGAGAGTCACTCTGGAACCACAGATGGGTAACTTGGATTCTGCCCCCAAAAACTTCTGAAATAGTCCAAACAATCAATCCACTATGTGAACTCCAAAAAACTCTTCAAATGTAAGCTGAAAATATACTCCTAATTCTTTTTCCCACCTCCAGCTATGTCAGGAAAATTGTCTAAGGTAGCTCATTGGAGGTTCTGTGGTAAGATTTAAGATTTTCAGGAAGATACCCTGATAACTAAAAACCAATCACATAGAAATGTCCTAAAGTTGAATAAAAACCACCTCCAGTGTCATATTAACAGAAAAAAAATGAAATTTCCAAGAAAAAATCCTTTTGTAATATAAACCCGAAGAATTTAAAGTCTAAAAGAATTAAAGACCAAAATCAAATTATCTTGCCATGGTTAGCTAAAAGTCTACAGATTACGACAAAGCTCTCCATTAGAGATTCAAACTCCCCTTTTACAGCACACAGTTGTTATTTGGAAATGGCTACCAACTACAGTGCTCAGGCTCCCTTTCATTTGTGTGGCCAAACAACTGAGTCTGGCCAATGAAATGAGAACAGAAGTGACACGTGCTCTCCGTCTCCACCTCCAGGCCATCCTCATAAAAGCCTGGATATGATCTTCCATTGTCTGCCTCACTTCTCCCCTCTGTCAGCTGGGTATCAACACCAAAGATGACCCTAAAGGCCATCCACCCATGTTACCAATGTCTCCATCAATCCAGGCTCCCACATGATTGCATGGAGCAGACATTCTACGTCACCACCACAAATGGTATTTCATGTGAAAAGTCTAGGGTTTGCTTGTTACAGCAACTAACATTAACTTAATTAAGAGAAGTTTAAAAAAAGAAATTAAAGTTTAAAATTCAGCACCCCTCATTTCTGTTTTATTATGCTCAATCTCAGCCAATATGTCCATTCAGAGGTACAGGTAGAGTTGAGGCTCCTTCAGGATTTCAGTTTGGGCTGTTCATTCATAGATCTGCTCATTCAAGACCACACCAAACAAATCTCTTTTGGGCTTCATTAATTAAGAGTTAGTTCAAACGATTAAAAGGATGTAAATGATTATCACCATCCTTGCCCCATACCCATGAAATTTAGAAAACAAGTAAATCCCCAGTTCTAGGATAGTTTTACCTAGGAAAAGGATGTTCCCAGAACCTGAGAGACATAGCCACCAAAGACAAAACTGAGAGAACAAAAGTGGAGAGCAAAGGGATCTTTATTTAATTCATCCTGGCCAAGTTACAGGTCAGTCTAAAGATGGCTGTCCAGGAATCATGATGGGTAAAATTAAACACAACTGAGTGATCTCCCAGTGAGGGTGATTATAGAATCCCGTTATGCCACCATCTGCCATGTCAGGGAGGGATCCACCTATGCTCACTTGCTCACCTCCTAGAGAACAGCATTTGAGAGACTATTGCCTATTGAGCAAAGGTTCAAATTTCATAATGGTAGCATCTCTGGTCATCAGATCTTACTCCAGGTGCCTCCCCTTTCCTTCCTGCACCTTCAAAAATCTCAATTTCTGTTTCCCTCTGAGCCTTAAGGGTCTGGCACCCCTAGTTTAGAATCAAATAAGCACTCCAACTAATCATTGTAAAATCACCTCCAAAATCTCTTGTGAGCGGCCGTTCACTCCTGTGTCCCAATGGTTGTTGACTCCGCGTTTTGATTGGAATTGCCTAGATCTAAAATACCAATTTTTAGGATTTTTTCCCCTCTAGTTTCCATGTTTGTTCCCTGTGTGGAATCATCTTCAATGGATCTCTGAACAGAAACTGCTATTGATGTCACTAAGCTCCATGCCCCCAAGGGCATAGAGAGGACAAATATCTCTGCCATGTGCCTTTAAGATGTTGTCCCTCCTCAGCTTTTCAAAGTTCTTAGTCTTGCATAACATTTCTTTCTTCTGTATCTTCTTTTATTTCCTCTATATTTGGACACACAGATATCAATTCCCATCTGCCATTCGCCTACTGTTCTATGGGGATGCAGCTGAGCTTCTGGGAGTTTCACTACCTCACATGTTGGCCCTTTTTCTTCACTAACAAAGGTAGGCTAACCTGTTTACCCAAATTCAGTACTTTTCTACTTGTGCTTCCCCTTGCTTTCAGAGACTATAATATAGATTTCCAGAGTGTTTCATCTCAAAAAACAACACTAGCCTTCATCCCCTCCTCATTTTGCTTTGCACCCATCGTTTCAGAAGGCACAGGTGGCAACAGAGGAGAGATATCATCCCATCTTTCACTGATAAGCCTGCTTTGGTCGCTCGCATTGGCAACCTTCATGCACTTCAGCATGTTGGCAGAACTGCCATGGACAGCTGAGTGTCATCAGCACACATCTCAGCAGCATCCTGGAGCTCACGCCAGCCAGCCTCATGCTCTCAAGTGTACCGTAATCCTTGCCAGCTCCAAGGAAGTGCCAAGCATCGCCAGCCGCGGCTTTGATGACTTGCAGACATGTAGGCTGGATTTGTTAGCTTCTTACCAGCTTACAAATGATTTTGACAAATTTTCTTCTTTGATTTTCTTTTTCCTTTTGAGGGGATATTTGGATTCCTATACATGGCCGTGTTTATGTACCAATTAAAGCAGGAAGCAATTACCATCAATTATCATGTGAGACTAGCTACTGTCTTGTAATTACCGTGTTAACTGACATTAAGTTTATATAGAAATTATTGTTGCCTCCTTCCAACTAAAAGCTACAGAATGGCATGTCAGGAGTGAAGAAAGCACATCTACAAATACAGTCTTCCCCTCTAAGAAAATCTATCTAGAGAGCACTTTTCTTAAATGTTTGTGTATTTCTCATTTCTTAACTCATTTCTTCATTCAAAAATGCGTGCTGATGATGTGCCTGACAGCCTCCAAAATGGTCCCCCAAAAGCACATTTCCTAGACTTCTCCCTCATTAAACAGGGCTGACCTGTATAACTATAAAGTTGGAGTGATCCTGTGGGACTTCCAAGGTTAGGACGTGAAAGACATTATAGCTTCTACCATGCTCTCTTGGACTGCCCTCTCTATGAGAAAGCTGCCCCCTGTCATAAGCAGCCTCAGACAATTCTATGAAGAGATCAACATGGTGAGGAGATGAGACCTGCTACCAACAGCCAGCGTGGCAGCCACGTGACTGACCCCCTGTAGGAACGAGTCTTCCAGGCCAGTCCCGGTCAAGTCTTTAAAGAACTATGTCCCCAACCACATCTTAGCTGCAACCTCATGAGAGTTTCTAAGCCAGCACTACCCGGCTACACTGCTTCCAAATCACTGACTCACAGAAATTATAAGATATAATTAATATTTACTGTTGTCTAAGTCACTAAATTTTGAGGTGATGTGCTATGTAATAGTAGATAATTGATACAGATGGTGATGGTTATTATTGATGGCTAGCTGGTGGTGCTAACTCTCATTTCCTGGAAGAGAAAATATAAAATGAGACATAGAATTCTCCCCTTAAGGATGTGATAAACTTAACTAAAGATAAATCACAAGGCAAATGACTTGGAGATAAATTACGTTGCTTATTTAGATGTTGACTTGTGGTTGTATTCTTAGTGACAAAGACAGAGTTAAGTACCCAGATTCTTTGACCCCAAGATCTAAAGAAGTAACTTCTTTTCTAACTAAGGAGAGGAAAGCAAAGTTCCTGGAAAGAACTATGACGGAGACCTTGTCTCACTCATGTAGATTTTCTGTGGTGTATTTCCTACCATTCGGTGTAAAAAGAGATAAGGCCGCCTTTACTGGTAAGTTGCTTTATTACAGTGCTGTCTTTATCCATCTGAAATGCAAACCTCTACGTTTGTACAGATGTTAAAGTTTGTGAAAAATTTTAGATAGTTATATAAAGTGACAAAACATAACTCTCAGAGAAGATATAATTTTTATAAATTATTCCTTTTGTTAATTACTTCAGATATAACTGAACTTAAACTCACTTTGTTCTGCTTTGCCACCTAATACTAACACCGGTAGTTAACAGACACTGTTCAAAAAAAATCAACTCAGTACAAATCTGGCCTTTTGAACTGATTGTTATAATTTTCTGAATTCATTTTTTAGCAGTTCACAAAAAAAGGCTTGACTTAAATAATAGTACCTCTAATCATTTCTAAACCTAAAACACAATACCAAATCCTATTCTTCTACACTTGAGTATAGTACTTTTGGGTTTATAGAGCATTTTCTTATACATCATCTCAGTTGTAGAATACTATTAACAACAACGCCATCGACTGGTTAGGCATTTTGATGCCTATTTTACAGATAAGGAAACTGAGCAGCACAGCAACTTACCTAAAATCACAGAACTAGAAAAAACAGAGCTAGGGACTTCCCTGGTGGTCCAGTGGTTAAAACTTCACCTTCCAATGCAGGGCGTGCAGGTTCGATCCCTGGTCAGGGAGTTAAGATCCACCTGCCTCGTGGCCAAAAAACCAAAATATAAAAAAAACAGAAACAGTATTGTAAAAAAATCAATAAAGACCTTAAAAATGGTCCACATCAAAAAAAAGAAAGCAAGAAAGGAAGGAAGAAAGAAAGCAAGAAAGCAAGAAAAGAAAAAGCAGAGCTAGAACGGGAAGCCATGCGTAGCAAGGGCCAGAACCTGGAGTTGGACCTTTGAGCATCTGACTTTTGTTACAAGCCATTGTTAGAAGCTGAGGTAAATAGGGGTGCTCCTAAGTGATACTCTGTTCAGAGTAGCCAGGAGTTTGCTAGTCCCGCCAGGACACTTTGCCCTACCCAGAGTAGCAAGGCTCCCGAGGAAGATATGTGCACTGAACCCAGCTGGCAAAGCAAAGCACATTTTCTTTAGCTAGGTTGTTCCCAGACCCCAATGCAAAACCCTGATAAACCAGGTTGCATTACGTGATCCAATTTCCCTAAAGCCAGACTAATTCCTTATCTTACTATTGCACTGCAAAGCAAGGTCAAAAGTGCACATCCAGCTCTACTAGAGCGAAGACACCAGGCTCTTAAGAGGGTACAAATGTATCTTGAATGGAAAGGCCACAGCTATTGGCCTCCGGCCTTCACAGCCAGAGCTGCAGGATGCAGCCTGGACACCACGTGGGGAGGAGAGAGAGCTTGAGAGCTTCCTGAGAGAGAGATGGAACTAAACACTCCAACTGAGAACCATCTCATGGAATGTTTTGCCTTGAGACCTTTACATGGCTAGCCCCTCCGAGAACAGGAAATTTATCTGCTTTGCTTTCTGGTTTGCCTCCAGCATCTAAAAGATCCTGGCCCAAGGTAGGTACTTTATGAATGAATAGAAGAAACTCCTTGAATCTTGGTATGACTCCAAGTCCAAGTTATGTTTTTCACTTTGTCAATCTTCTCCACTCTATGCTTTTACAGACACAGGCATACTAACCTTGAACTTTGGTTTTTCCAGACTGAAATCGTCCTACCTTTTTGATCTGGCATCTCTAAGAGGAACTCCCCACATTCCTAAGAACCTCTTGATTACTTGCGGTGGCTGCTTGTGCATTTCTCCAGCACCACAATATAAGAGAACGAGCACAGATTCAGGAGGCAGACAGATGTGAACTTAGCTTGTCCAATACTTGAGGCTCAGAAACTGAGTCAGAGGGTATATGGGAAATCTCTGTTCATTCCTCTCAATTTTGCTGTGAGTGTAAAGCTGTTCTAAAAAATAAAGCCTTAAATAAATAAAATAAGGTATAGGGAACGTCTGATAAAACAACACAGAGTGAAATGCATTTTTCTTTATTTCCTCATAAAGCCCCTACTAAATTCCTAACTATCAATGAAAGAGATGCAAATATGTAAGTCCACCCAGAGAGAATGGGAAAGGAAATAGGACATATTTTTTTAAGTGAACACAATTTTAATTTTTAAGGAGTAAACAAATCTGTGGGTTACAACTAAAGTAGCAGACTACAGAAAGAGGACAGTTTGGAACACCACCAATAACAAGTGGTTTTGAACTATAGAACTCTGGAGAGGCTCAGAAGTTAGAAGCATGAAATAGCTCTGGAGGCAGGGTACAGGAGGTGGGCTGAAAACACGAAGACTGAAAGTCAAATGAGGAGTGATAAATCACCCATATCTGTGATTCTGCTCTTCAAACAGACCACCTCTTTCCCTGACTCTTTACCATGTATTCCATCAACAAAGGATTCCTACCCATAAATTTAAAAGAATCCCTACAAATCAATAAGAAACTCAAGAGAGAAAAAAAAAAAGACAAGAGGAAACATATATGAGCAATGAACACATTTCAGCAATACTTAAGAAAGCGAAAATCAAGACTAGAACGAGATAACATTTTACACCCATTAGATTGTGAAAAATTAAGAAGTTTGAATTATAATTCAAGTGTTAATGAGGATATAATTCAGCAAAGTTCTTATAAACACCAAGAGAGATCATGATTTAGAAAATAATTCAGTACCATCATGTGGATTAGCCAGGCTAGGCTGCTGACTATAACAACCGAGCTTAAACCTGAATGGCTTCACACAATCCAGGTATAACATTATGAAAAGTCTTTAAGCTTCTGTGTGAACGCCTCTCCTCCAATTGGTGACCCAGAGACCCAAGCTCTGCCCGTATCAGAGAATTGTGCTTCCAGTTTCAAAGACTGTATGAGCATCAGGGCACATGTTTCTTTTTGAATTATGGTGTTCTCTGGATATATGCCCAGGAGTGGGACTGCTGGATCATATGGTACTCTATTTTTAGTTTTTTTAAGGAACCTCCATACTGTTCTCCATAGGGGCTGTACCAGTTTACATTCCCACCAACCGTGTGGGAGGGTTCCCTTTTCTCCACACCCTCTCCAGCATTTGCTGTTTGCAGATTTTTTGATGATAGCCATTCTGACTGGTGTGAGGTGATACCTCATTGCAGCTTTGATTTGCATTTCTCTAATAATTAGTGATGTGGTGCATCTTTTCATGTGCTTTTTAACCATCTGTATGTCTTTGCAGCACTATTTACAGTAGCCAGGTTATGGAAGCAACCTAAATGTCCATCAACAGAAAAATGGATAAAGAAGATGTGGTACACATATACAATGGAATATTACTCAGCCATAAAAAAGAGCAAAATAATGCCATCTGTGTCAGCATGGATGGATCTAGAGATTGTCATACTGAGTGAAGTAAGTCAGACAGAGAAAGACAAATATCATATGATACTGCTTATATGTGGAACCTAAAAAAAGGCTACAAATGAACTTATTTACAAAACAAATAGAGTTACAGACATAGAAAATAAACTTATAGTTACCGAGGAGTAAAGGGGGAGGGCATAAATTGGAAGATTGGGATTGACATATACACACTACTATATATAAAGTAGATAACCAATAAGGACCTACTGTATAGCACAGGGAACTCTTCTCAACACCCTGTAATGGCCCATATGGGAAGAGAAGATAAAATAGAGTGTGTATGTGTATAACAGATTCACTTTGCTGTACACCTGCAACTAACACAACGTTATAAATCAACTATACCCTAATAAAAAATTAAAAAAAAAAAGATAGCATGAGATGCTTTAATTTAATCCAAGTGTTCAATGGGTTAGATTACTTCCACCCACATTACACTAGCCAAATCACAATCATCTAATCCCATCCTATCTGCAGATGAGGCTAGGAAATCAAGTCTTCTTGTGTAACCAATGGAAATGAGATGGATGAGCAGCTAGAAGGTCTCTGGCATATCTTACAAATTCGAGCATAAATACACTATAGAGACCAGAAATACCCCAGGGTGACATCAGAGGAATCACTCAGGGACCCCAGAGGGATTCCTGCATATATACACCAGAAGGCATGTACAATTATGCTCATGGAAGCATTGCTCATGATAGCAAAAATCTGGAAACAATCCAAATACCCACCAATAAAACGCTGGAAACAATCCAAATACCCATCAACAGGTGTGGAAACAAATAATTATTTCACCAAATGGAATACTTTTAGCAGTGAAATGAATGAACTGCAATCACAGACAATATAAGAAGGTGAATCTTTTTTAAAAAAAGCATTTTATTGATATATAACTTACATCCCAACAACCACCCCCACCCGCCGCACATGAGTAGTGAATACAATTTGATGAGTTTGGACACATGCATACCCCCCTGATAATACCACCACAATCAATGTAATAAACAAATAAACACATCCGTTACCTCCAAAAGTTTCCTTGTGTCTTGATTTTTTGTGTGTATGGTAAGAGCGCTTTTCATGAAATCTGCCTCCTTCGCCATAGCATAGTGTACCACGTTGTTAACTGTAGGCACAATGCTATAGAGCAAATCTCTACAATCTGCGCATCTTGCGTAACTGAAACTTTGTGCCTCCTGAACAACAGCTTCCCATTTTCCCCCCTCTCCAGCCCCAAGCAACTGCCGTTCTATTCTCTGCTTCTACAAACGTGACTATTTTAGATCCCTCACATAATTGGAATCATGTAATATTTGTCCTTCTGAGACTGGCTTATCTCACTTAGCATGATGCCATCTGGGTTCATCCATGTTGTCACAAATGGTAGGGTCTTCTTCTTTTTTAAAGCAGAATAATATTTCATCGAATGCATGCAATACAACGTCTTTATGCATTCATTTGTTGATGGACATGTAGGTTGTTTCCATATCTTGGTTACTGTGACTAGTGCTGCACTGAACACGGCAGTGCAGATACCTCTTTCAGATACTGATTTCAAGTATTTTGGCTATACACCCAGAAGTGGGACTGCTGAATCACATGGTAGTTCTATTTTTAATTTTTTGAGGAAACGCCATACTGTTTTCCATAAGGGGTGCACCCACGTAGATTTTCTCCGCATCCTTGCTAACACCTATCTTTTGTTTTGTGTTTAGTATTGGGCATCCTAACTGGTATGAAGTGATACATCATCGTGGCTATGATTTGCATTTCCCTGATGATTAGTCATGGTGAGCATTATTCAGGTGCCTGGTGTCCATTTTTTGTCTTCTTTGGAGAAATGTCTATTCAAGTCCTTCACCCATTTTAAAAATAAGGTTATTTTGTTGCTGTTATTGAGCTGTAGGAGTTTCTTCTATAAGTGGGGTATAAACCTCTTATCAGAAAAATGGTTTGTATATGTTTTTTCCTGTTCCTGAGGTTGACCTTTCACTGTTTTGATTATTTCCTGTGCTGTACAGAAGCTTTGTAGTTTGATGTAATCCCAACTTGTCTATTTTTGTTGTTGTCGTTCCCCTGTGCTTTTTGATGTCAAATTCAAGAAATCTTTGCCAAGACCAATTTCAAGAAACTTTCCCCTCCTTTTTTTTTTTTGATGAATATTATTTTATTGTTTGTTTCTAGTGCAACTTATCTCGAAATTTTATGAAATTAAAGAAGATCCAACGAGGTATTTCACTTATTTCTGGTATCTTGTGGGTAACTTTTCAGAGGTCCCTCAATAACATCATAAATACGTTACTGCAGGGTTTTTCACATTAAAGAATGATTTTCATTTGCCAATTGCCAACATTTTTTTTCTTTTTTAAGATCTTTTATTGAGCTACAGTTAACATACAATAAACTGCAATATTTAGAGCGTACAATTTGGTATCCCAATCTCCCAGTTCATTCCCCCCCAACCCTCCCCGCTTTCCCCACTTAGTGTCCATATGTTTGTTCTCTACATCTGTGTCTCTATTTCCACCTTATGTTTTCTTCTAGGAGTTTTACAGTGTCAGGTCTTGTATTTAAGTTTTTAATCCATTTTGAGAAAGATGAGTCTCATGAAGAGATGTCAAGTGGGGGAAAAAAATCACCAAATAATACATTTAAGTATATTATTTTTTCATAAAAATTAAAACTGTCATGCTAAATAAGCACATTGTTGAAGGGATGCATTTGTAGTTTATAGAATTATTTTAAAATAGGTAAGAGAATGATAGACACACAAAGAAAGGAATGTACAGATAATTTCAATGGTACCAAGTATATTCTAGCTTATAGGTAGGTTTAAGGGTGTTCATTTTACTACCATCCTTATTAACTCATACATACACTAAACACAAGGGAAAAGTCCATATTTGTTTAGAAGTTATGCTTATTTACTAACTTTTTATGTTGCTGTATAAGAATAGGGAAAAATATGAGGAAGGAGGCAATAAAGATAGGATGAGATGTTACTCAAAGTCCCTTATTTCTGCCCCGAGGCAGAATAACAGAGTGAAAATATCCCCTGGCCCCCACTCCCTTTGGATGGAAGCCTTGATAACTCTGCAGAGATTTGACTGTAGGAGGTGCTTCTGTTACCTCTTGCCAACCACCAAAAAGGATTGGGAGAATCTGTGACACTGAAGTTTGGGACTTTGAAGAATCTTACCTTTACGATAAAGCCTGGAAATAGTGCAAGTAATATCTCAATATTGCTTCACACTGTGCTTATTAGCAAGTAAAGGTACTCAGAGTCCTGTTCTTCTTGATCCCTTTGACATAGTGAGATTTCAGAAATAGAGTCAGAATATGGCCTGAGCTACAGAGAAGTGTGAGCCCTAATATGGCAGTTCCTAAGACGAAAAGTACTTGAAACAGTAGCCGGAATAAGAAGTGCGTTTAATACATGTTTATTACTGTTATTACTATAATTAATATTATTATCATTGTATATATATGACATATATATGTACGTGTGTGTATCACACTGCCCATCTTTTTCTTAAGCATCTTCTCCTGATTCACAGCATCTTTTTTCCAGATCCCATGCTGATTATAACCATTTTTATACCCTCTTCTTTTTCCCAGTTTTATTTTAAATGTAAGGGTTTCCAGTATAAGAACAAATATCTGCTATTTCTATAATTTGGATATTGATAAGTTCTCTCCTATCCCTGTATCTTTTCGCCTTTGAACGTGCACAGAGTTCAAGGACAAAAGTAGAAACAGGAGTCACTGGGATGCAATTTGTAAAGGAAGTCTTATTGCTGATAAGATCGCTCAAGGAAAACATCTTAGGAGGGGAAAGTAGTTAAACAGAATATCATCTGGGGTTCCCTCAAAGCCTAAGGTCTTGCCAGCTCCTGGAGAGTAATGGTTATATCATTTATCTTTGTATCTCAAGTCTGTAGAGCACAGAGGTCCTGAACCCTTCACACAACAAATGTTTCTTTAATAAATTACTCAACTAATAAAGGAAGGGATGTTTCAAAAGAAATCATTCACTGAAGTCCAAAGAGTCTGCCTCGGGCATAGAAAAAGTAAAGAAAGTCTTACTGGTAGGTATTTATGTATGTCATATAAAACACTTCAGTGTTTCCCCAAAGCTATAAAAACATCTGAAAGCACACAACAAGTTATATGACAAAGAAACCTTCCATTTATTTACATTGCTTGAGGGCTTCCCTGCATTATAATTAATTTCACTGAACCTAAAATATTCCAGGGTAAAGGGATACGAGAGGTTATCTGCATTAGGCAAAGTAGGCTAACATCCATTATCGACAACTCGAGTTGTAATTATTTACTATGATAAAGTTTCAATTCTTGTCCATAGCACATTCATATAGGTTCAGGGGAGTGGGGATAATCCTGGTTCTTTTCATCTGAGACTGTACTATACCTCATACCCCTATGGTCGCCTAATAAACCTTGCAGAAAAAAAAGGAAGGGGGAGGAGCTTGTGCAGGTTCTATGGTCCAGGCCTGGAGCTGGAGGCCCACCAACATTCACCAGCTAGAATCCAGCTGTCTGCTTCACCTAACCTAGAATGTGGTCTACCTGAGTGACGGTAAGAAAATGAAACATGCTTGAACATCCCGACAATACCCATCACATCACACGCTGAAGCAGGAGTCCTTCCAGTACCCTTGACCATGGGAGACCAGACATCTGATTGAATGCACCTAAGGGCATTGATAAACTATTATGTGAGATATTCCATTTCATTCATGGAAACATGGAATTATTAGAAAATTATTTTTATTAAGTATATTCATCTGAGTAACATTTAACAATATGCTGTGATGGGAAGAACCCTTACGTAGAGTCCCTCTGTCTTGGGTTCTAACCTCAACTTTTCATTTACCAGGTGTGTACTGTGCCTTTCGGTATATTTAGGGAAGTGCAGGACTCCCACAGCCTGAGAGTCTTCATCCATAAAATGGGGGAAATAATGCTTGCCTCAGTGAAAAGATTAAATAATGAGGAAGTTCTTAGTGTAAGGGAGGTGTTCAATACATGCCAATCCCGTCTTTAATTTGTACCGTTTACTTTGTTCAAGCTTATCATCCAATGCTATTCTTTTCCTCTTCAAAGTGACAGCAATTCAGATTATCTGACACAATCATAGTGTCATCATTTATGGTCTACTGCAAATAAATGGGCAAGGTTCCTTCAATGGTCAGTAATTTGACATAGTTTATGATCCTTCAGTGATGACACCATGCGAGGGTCCATATGACCCCCACAGCAAATGAGTGAAGTGGTTCTAACAACTTCACCTGCATTTCCTTAGGAAGAAACAGGATCAGAGAGGTAAAGCGGTTGGCCTGAGGTCACTCAGCCAAGTCAAGGAGAAATGGAGCTGGAAGCCAGTCTCACTCCCCCACCCTTCTTTTCTCTACCTGCTCCTTCCCTCTCCTCCTACAGGCTCATGGCAGCCACTATGGGCTTTTACATTACAGTCACTTTTAAGCCTCAAGAGGAGATGTTGTTTTCTCAGTCTTGCTATAATTAAGTCATCAGCACCACTCCTGAAAACAAAACTGTGCCTTTTTAATTAGTGTCTTGAATGTGAACGAATGGTTCATTATCTTTCCCATCTCAAGCTGAGATCATTATTAAAGTCTGGAGAAATAATGAATAGCCAGACAGGGAAATTCAGACATCATGAAAAGGGTGCCTTTGCTCTTGGATCCCAGGGCACAGGAATGACCTAGGAGGATTGGTCTCTGATCAAGCAGCCAATGGACAGTGGAAAGCCAACGTATCCTCCCAACATTTGGGTTTGGGGTACTCTCAAAGCAGAAATCTACCATTCAAAGAATAGACTTCCTATCAAGACTCATCTGGGTCTCCTTTAAGGTCTCCTAGAGGAGTCATGTTATGAACTGAATTATGCTCCTCCCAAACTGATACACTGAAGCCCCAACTCCAAAGTAACCATATTTGGAGATGGGTCTTTAAAGAGGTAATTAAAGTTAAATGAGGTCATGTGGGTGGAGCCCTCATCCAATATGACTGATGTCCTTGTAAGAAGAAGAAGAGATACCAAGGAGACACACAGAGAAAAGGCTATGTGAAGACACAGGAAGAAGGCAGCCATCCGTACACCAAGGAGAGAGGCCTCAAGAGAAACCAAACCTGTGGGCACCTTGATCTTAGATTTCCAACTTCCAGAACTGCAGGGAATTAATTTCTTTTTCTAAGTCACCCAGTCTGTGGTGTTGTATTATGGCAGCCCTAGCTGACCCATACAGGTGGCCACTGGATTTAGACAAATAACTAATCTTATATGGGTCCAATTACCGTGACCCTGTATCACAGAAGTCAGAGTTTTCTTTCATTTGTCCGCCCTATAAACATTTGTTGAGAACCCACTGTGTACCAGTCCCTGTGCTCGACGCTGAGGATCCAAGATAGAGTAGATGTAGTCCTTGACTTCAAATAAGAGATGCAGATACGAATGAACAATGATTGCCATGCACAGGGACGGGTTCATTCAGTGAGGCTGATTGGCTGCTTCTTCAATGTTCAGGAAAGTCTTTGCAGGTCATGAATATTGAGAGGGAGCTTGCTGAGCATCTTACTGGTGAGGAAGAGAAACTTCCAGGAAGAGATTTTATAAGGTGTGGAGCATCAAATAGCAAACAGATGGGGAGGCCAGGTCCAGAGATTGGATATACGCCCTAGTGTGGGTTCTAGGCACACCTAGTCCTCATCCTTCCTGTTCTGCTCTGAATCACAGGGAGGCTGGTCCTGTAGGCTCCTGTATCAACTGGTTTCTAGCTGGCCTCAGACAATGGGAGAGAAGGGGTAGGAAGAGTAAGAAGATGGGGAAAGCCAGGGGGGTTTCTTCCCATTACCCTCTGCTGCGTGTGCCATCTTGGTGTGGTAATGTCTCCTCTACAGGTCCCTCCATCATCAGACAGACCTTCCCATGATGGGTCCAGCTTTCAGGTTACCCTGGTCCCTGAGTGCCAGTAACACCACCTCCTCCCTTTGTACCTCTGGCCTTGGGCTGGTGCTCGTGTCCCACTGTCACTAACCTCTGGGTTGCCTCTGTCCCTGTCTGCCTTCTCAGCAATGCAATCACCTCTGTAACTAATTCCCTGCATTAAACAAACACCCTCTGTATTAAACGTTCAAGTGCTCTCTGTTTTCCAATTAGACCCTGCCTAAGACACCTCAACAAAGACGTTGGACTTTATTCTTAGTTGAAAGGAAGCCATAGACGGTATATACACATTGGGGTGACCTTTAAGATTGACTTTAGGAAGATGACTCTGGCTATAGGATGGAGTGTGGATTACAACAAAAGATACCAGAGAAAAGGAGACTAGGGAGGAGAATAACACAAGCGTACAGTTAAGCAATGCTTAGGGCTTGAACCAGAGCAGATAAAATGGCAGGCTGAGCTGCGAACATGAGCAAGGACTTCCTCAGCAAGCTCTTAACACTCTTAATTTGTGTCACTTCTGACATCCTTAATATTCCTAAAGGCAATTAAGTATAATGTAAAGCTCAATGGACTGGAAGTCAGAGAAACTGGGTTCAAGTGCTTACTCTGCTTCTAATAGACTCTGTGACTTTGGACAAACATTTATTAGCTACTCCATAATATCTACTTAGGAAAGTAACCTTCTGCTATTGAGTTTTACAATCACCTTGCAAGATAGGTATTTTTAATACTCTCCCTACATTTTAAGAAAAATAAAAGAGGGAGATTCAGGATTCAGGGAAGTTACGCAATTTACCCAAGACTACTCAACAAGCAATGGAAGCAAGAATCCAATCCAGGTCTGTGTGGCCCCCATGCCTATAATGAAAACCCATCTCACTGTGCTACTGCCTACCTGACTCACTGACCTTCAATCGGAGAATGTTTCAGTTGGAAGGAACTGCAAAGCTTGTCTGATATAACTGTCTTATTTAAGAGATGAAGAACCTAAGATTAAGAGCCCACTGCTCTTTCCACGTGCCAACTTACCTTCTTAAATTTAAAGAATCTAATGTTTTTGTCCTTGTCTATGGTACTTTGGACTCTGTTTCAAAGCTTATTACTCTTCCACCGAGCTATAAGAAAAGATCATTTGTTTTCAGTTATCAAGAAGAATTACATGTTGCTTATTCCCCAAAGGCAAGCATTCTTGGCTTTCTCTGAGAAAGGAAAGAACTCCTTGCAGTTGCTTACTAATAAAGAACTCTAATACCAAATTGAGAGTATTTTTATAGGTAGACAGAGAGCTTTGTCCCCAAGTCCCAATCTTCAAATCCAAAGTCCCAAATTGCAAAAACAAAATTTGCAAAGTCAATCTTACTTTTGGTAGGGATCTCTACATTATTATTTATTTCACTTTATGATACAACTTCACCTCTTCAAAAAATCTTTAAAATAGTAACTTCTATATAGAGTTAAATGACAACATGTCTAAAAGTTATCTGGTAAAAATCAAATAGTGAAGAGATGCACTCCCTCCTTGGCTCCATATTATATAGCATACATTTTTTTTCTTACATCCCCGTAAATGTTTCATGATATCTATTTGCAAGGACCTGCTTTATAATAAATAAAGGCAGATATTTTAATTTCAGCAGCATTTATGAGGTACCTTCTTGGCTAGGTACAGTGGAAATTATAAGACATGCAGCCATCAGTGAAGGTCACTGTTCTCCCTAGGAAGAGATGGAATTGTAATGGTTACTGCATTCTGTGGTTAACCAGGAGATGGTCTAGTGCTACTGTAAGAACGAACTTGGGCAGGTGACCTTCCTTTCTGGGGCCTCCTCTGTAAAATGAAGAGGTCAGATGTAGAGGCACTAAGCTTCCAGCACTGTGAGTCTATGATTCTACAATTTCTATGAAATATGTTTCTGCCTTTGAAGCACAGTCCCTGAATGATTCCACCTACAAGGACAGCACCGGAACTCAGCTAAATGCCAGGGTATCTGATGGTTGAGAACAAAATCCATTATCCCAGAACATTCAAGGGAAATTGAAAAATTCCATCAGAAAGTAGCCAGCAACCTTGCTTGCAATCACGAGCAGGCGAAGGAGACGGACAGCGTGCCCCAGCTCTGGGGGCTGGGTTGTAAGCGAGGGCGTGTCAGCTGAAAGAAATGCTTGCCAGAACCATGGACCCATAAATATTCCATGACACCCAATTGATTTCTCAAAATGAGTTCCATTCCTCATTTTTAAATCAAGCCCATGAGTCTTCTGGTTGCTCTTTCGCCTCCGCCATCCACTATGCTGTGTCTATGGCTAAATTTCTTCTGCTCCCATCAAATGATCACCCTCCATCTACTTTCCCTTGACACTACCAAGCATATTAGAGTTTTCTAACATTTGGTTTATAAAATGGTCACATTTAGCAGAGCGGGACGCTTGAGAAAACTCAGGCAAAGGGAGGTAATGAAAGCGAATGGAGGTGATGTAATGAAACACAGCAGGGCTCAGAATGGGATGGCAGGGCTTCCTCATGCTTGAGTTTGGATCGTTTTCACTGCAAGTGTTTCTCAGCTTTTTCAAGTCATGGCACACAGAAAAATGTCCCCTTTTGTCTGACACAATGGAGTTGATAAATGAGACTGCATGAAGTTGGAGGAGATGGCCCTGGAAGTGCTGTCCATGTAGCGCATGTCAAGGACTAAGGGAATCTGTAGCTTAGCACACCTATTGTATCAGTCAGGAAATTTATAGCAGCCATTGTAACAAACAACCAAAATCTCAGCGGGCTAATGCCACCAAAGTTTATTTCTTTTTTTTTAATTGAAGTATAGTTGGTTTACAATATTGTGTTGGTTTCATATATCCGGGAAAAGAGGAAAACTCTAATTCAAAGTTTATTTCTTACTTGGGTCACTGCCTAGGCACTTCAAGCAGTAAGGGGCACTCTGAGTATTGGTTTCAGGATCACAGCTACTTCTGTCTTGTGATGACACCATCCTCTAGACCCTCTAGGGAATCTGCCACTGGATCCTTCATGTACAGCCCACAGATAAGCAGAGAGAGAGAAGGAGGAGTACCACAGGGCATTGTATAATCAGGAATTCATTACTTTCTCCTTTAGTCCACTGGCCAGATTCCAGCCAAGTGGTCCATCTGGCAAGGGACTCTAGCACCCCTGGACTTTCCAGGAGGAGTGTATGGGGTGCTTGAGCACCTGGCCTGTTTCTGCCACACGTAGAACACATCCAGGCTCCTCCTTAGATCTCTTTGAGGAAACTGATGTGTGATTAGCAACCCTGGCATCACCTGGAGCCTTTTTAGAAATACAAAACCTCAGTCCTGAACTTTAGACTCCACATTTTAATAAGATCCGCAGGTGATTTTGTTTCGAGAAACATTGCCCCAGACCACTCATACCTCTTGATCACCATCAAAACTGCTGCACCCACCAAAACAGCAAAAAAGTTGAATCACTAATGGTTTTCTATAACTATCATCTCCCAACTCAGAAGTGACCTGGATTGAGCAAATGAAGGAATGCACCTTTCATGCAAGGGCATCGACATTTATTAGCCACTTATTTCATGTCAGTTACAAAACCAGACACATCATACACACTATCTCATTTAAGAATTACCATCATCCTGAGGGAGGGGTTATAATCTTTATTTAGAGAAAAGTGAGAAAAAAACAAACTTGACAGATAAAGAAACTTACACAAGATCACCCAGCTGGTTAGTGAGACAGTGAGACAGGGCCCCAGAACCAGGGCTTCTAGTCTGGTACTTTTCACACTCTGCCACACGGCAGCTTAGCTACATTTCAAACCTGTTCTTTGGAAAATGGCCCAGTAGATAATAACTTGGAAAGGGCTCTAGAATTATGTGATTTGGAGGAGAAAATGGAATGTTCAATAGAAACTTAAAACATGCAAATTGAAAATTTTGGAATTATTCAGTGGCGGAAAAAAAGAGATTTCCTTCAAATTATATTAAAAAGAAAAAAAAAGGAGCTCTTATAGGCTGTTCCAGTTCATTTTAACCTCAGTGAGGAATCTGACATTTCTCATGTGCGTATGATTAAGCATCCAAGAGAGTCAGGACACCCTGTCCCATGGCTGATTTCCATGAGAATTGTATGGCTTGTGGAGATCATTATAAAATTAATTTTCATCACGATGTGAACAAGAAGAGGAAAACGATATTCTGGTATTTCAAGGACAGGGCAGAATCGGATACATCGACCTCTACTCATTCCCTGAGGACGCCATTGCTCTAGACTTTGAGCTCTGAAATGCCCTTTCATCTTTGCTCCTCCTTATTTAATCATATTTGTTTATTCCTCCAGCAGTTATTTGCACCTTATTAGGATGAAGCTGGAGTTTATAATGATCTCAACAAGCAGAGTATTTCTTGCGGTGTTAACTGCTAGTTCTCAAAAGTAAATAAGCACAGGAATTTGGGGAGAGACTTTAAATACGGATTCCTAAGCCCCACTCCAAGAAATTTTTACTCAGTACATCTGGACTGGGACTCAGGAATCCAAATGCTTAAAAAGCAGCCTACTATATTCCATACAGTAAAATGCTACTCAAAACTTGGAAAAAGAATCCTGAAATATATGACGACGTGGATGAAACTTAAGGACACTATGCTAAGGGAAATAAACCAGTTGCGCAAAGGCAAATATTATATGATATTATATGACCTAAAATAGCCAGATTCATAAAATCAAAAAGTAGAATGGTGGTTGCTAGAGACTAGAGGGGGGATAAATGAAAGTTACTAATCGAAGGACATAAAGTTTCCATTAAGCAAGATGGACAAGCTCTAGCGATCTGCTGTACAGCACTATACCTATAGGCAACAATTTTGTATTGTGCACCTAAAAATTTGTTAAGAGTGTAGACTTCATGTTAGGTGTTCTTACCACAATAAAATAGAATTTTTTTTAAAAAACAGCTTGGGCGGTCCATGAGCCACACTTTGAGAAATACTAATGTCGTCTGCACCGTAACAACCATTCTTCTCCAGCTCACTCACTCTGTTAACGTTATTAGAGCAGGGTCTTGTTCTTTCTTTCTTTTACTCCTTAATGCCTAGCTCCATGCCTGGAACCTCAAGATACAATTATTTTTAATCTGCCATTCTCAAAAACATTTGTTTTATAAATGAAATAAAGAGTGAAAGCATAAAAATAAAGAAGAATATAGTAAATGAATCAGTAAATGAATGAATATCAGGTACAACAGGCTTCATTACAACATACTATAAGGCTCTGCCCCTGTGTGCTGGAACCTACGGAAAATGGAACCAACATATGTTCCTGTCCCTGCTCTAAACTATTAGGGAACAAAGCATATTCTCCTAGTTTTTGTGCTAAACAATACTGAGATTAGACAAAAATAGCATATCTACCTACTCCGAAAATACCTTCTCCTGGAATAGGGTGTGTCCTTAATAATCAGGTTACTTAATCAAGACCAACAGTATTAATACTGGCATCAAGATCTTTCACTGATTGCATACCAATCAAAAGCTTTTACAGATTTCCCTCAACTTACTCTGGGGTTCCATCCCAACAAGCCCATCGTAAGTTGAAAATGCATTTAACACACTTAACCTACCAAGCATCACAACTTAGCCTCACCTACCTTAAACGTACTCAGAACACTTACATTAGCCTATAGCTGGCTAAAACTCTCTAACACAAAGCCTGTTCTATAATCAAGTGTTAAATATTTCATGTAATTTAGTGAATACTGTACTGAAAGTGAAAAACAGAATGGCTGGACAGGTACAGAATGGTTTTAAGTGTATCAGTTGTTCACCTTTATGAGCACGTGGCTGACTGGGAGCTGGTATCTCATGCCACTAGCCTGAAAAGAGATCAAAATTAAAAATGCACAGTACAGTTTCTACTGAATGTCATCCACTTTCCCGCCATCGTAAAGTGGAAAATTGAAGTTGGGGACTTTCTGTATACCATAAACTCTGCCCAAACCCAGCCAGTTCCCCATCTTGTAAGTTCTACAGTGAAGATCACTCTCCCTAAACTAGTACTAGTAATCTCTCTTTTCCTTTTATTTGAAGGCACTATGGAAACTCATTTGGTGCCCTTTTATCGTAATAAGCTTAATAAGCTTAACTTTGCTTAATCAGCAAACTTTTCTGGACAGTCAACAGCCAATACTACAAAGCCTCAGCACAGAATGACAGAAAATCTAGCACCCCATAAGCCTTCAACTGTTGCTCCAGTCTGGACCAAGAGCCCTGACATGTAAAGTGTACATTATGGGGTTACCCTGAATAATTTTTTAGCCGACCCCTTCCCAATGCCTGGTGGAAGAAAAAGGAGGGACGGGAACACCTGCATTCATTCATACATTTATTCACGCATTCATGTGAAAATATTCACTGGTAGTTACAATGGGCTAGGCACTAGGGATACAAAAACAAGACTTTCATGTTCTAACAGAGGAGTTGAATGTGTAAACGCATCAGTGCAATAATGCGTAACGAAGCTCTGATGAGTTTCTACGGGGATTAGTGGGGAACGGAGCGATCTGTTCTACACATAGTGAGGAAATATCACCTTGCGCATCACGGACTTGATGCTTGAGCTAAGATGTATAAGATGATTAGATACTGTTAGGAAGATGAAGCAAGACAAACATTTTGAGCAGAGAAACCAGGAGGAAGAAAGGTCCAGAGATATAAAGATGTTAGTATCAATGGAACAGCAAGTATTTTTATCTTTTCTGGAGCACAGGATTTGAGAAACAAATCTGGAAAGATTGGTTCCTTGCATTTGGACTTGATAAAGCACTGAAAGGTACTAAGCACGGGAATGACAAAACAAGATATGTGTTTTACAAAGTACCCTCTGGCAGCAGAACGAATTCCAAAGTGAAGTGGAAAGCAAAATGTTACTGGAGACAAGAACGGTAGTTGGCAAACCATTCTATTTGCCCATTCAAGAGATAGGGGAGGTTGGAACCAAAGGGTTTGGAGTTAAATTGTGTCCCCGAGAAAGATAAGTACAAATTCTAATTCCCTGTGTGTGAATATGACCTTATTTGGAAAGAGGGTCTTTGCAGATGTAATCAAGTTAAGATAAAGTCATATTGGATAAGAGCTCTAATCCAATAACTGGCATCCCTAGAAGAACTGGGAAATTTGGACACAGAGACACCCCCAGGGAGAAGGCGATGTGAAGATGAAGGAGGAGACGGTAGTCATGCACTACAAGCTAAAGAATGCCAAGGGTTGCCAGCAGCCTCCAGAAGCTATGAATAGCCAAGGAAGAGCCTTCAGAGAGAGCATGACTGTACCCACATCTCGAGTTCAGATTTCTAGCCTCCGGAACTGCAAGAGAGTACAGTTACGGTTTTTGTTTTAAATTTTATTGGAGTAGAATTGATTTACAATGTTGTGTTAGTTTCAGGTGTACAGCAAAGCGATTCCGCTCTACATACATTCATTTGTTTTAAGCCACCACTTTAGTTTACAGCAGCCCAAGGAAACTAACACAAAAGGAAACAGTAATTGAGAGTGAGATGGAGGAGGACACACTGCAGTTAGGAAATAGAAACTTCAGGACTCACAGACGATTGGCAGTGAGGGTTTGGAGACAGGGATGGTGGAGGTGGACTCAGAGCTTTGTACTTTCTTCAACATGGGACCAGTGAGTGTGAGTATCTAAGAGACTTCTAGCTGAAGGTGGCTGACAGGAAGGTGTTCACACTGTGCGTAGACCAGGAAGGAGGGGCAGGCTGGAGGGTCCCTCGTCGCTCCAGGAGAGGGAGCCCATTGCAGGCAGAGCATACAACCCTATACACCTGCTGAGTGACTCTGGAGAGAGACATGCACACTCCTCAGTATTGTTCATTGTGTAACTCAAGAAACAGGCATTCCTCCTGCCTCCCCTTCCAACTGAGAGTTACAGTGTTTGACAAATGCCATTTTATTCAATCGAGTGTTGCGTCCACTTGTGTGATGTGACTGTCATGCCAACTCTATTTGCTATTGTAACAACCATTGGTGGTCACACTCCACCCTTTTTCCCACTTTACATTTCTTGCATCCATCTTTTCTACTTGAGTTCTGTAGCTGTTTCCTTATCTCGAGCCTCTTACTTCACGCCCCATCTCTGGTTTTTTTTTGTTTTTGTTTTTAAGCCTGAGTTCACACTCCACGTGCAGAGGTTCTTTTTTCTTATATACATACTAGGCCTGTAGGAGAGTCTCACCTGCTTGGTCGGACAAGCCCTTCCACACCCACCTCAGGCTCCTCCTCCAGGCTCATCTCTCAGAGTGCATCCCTTGCATCCCTAAGTCCAATCATTATCCTACAACTCATAACTCTCCAAGCTTCATGCTACTTCATTCATTCTGTTGCTTCTCATTGCTGTTATTCTTCAAAGGCACACCACATCCTCTTGTTCCCAGTCCTTTCCTCTTGTCAGGTCAAGCTGACCGTTCCAGGTCGTGACGGACAGTTCAAGGGGGACAGCCGCACTACTGTTGTTGCTGGTCCCTCTGCCCAGATTCACCTGCTCCTCTATGTTGAGCTCTCATTAATGTTCATAAGTGTCACCTCCTTTATGAAGCCTCCATGATTCCTAGCCCAGTGCAAGAACTGACCACCTACTCCTTTGTATTCCCACTGTGGATATTTCTAGCAACGTCTCCACAATCTTGTGCTATCTGTATTACAACTCTGTCTCTCTAGACAGACTACAGTCGCAGAAGGGTGGCTACACCCCTTTTATCCTTAAAGTCTCAGCACCCAGCAAAGTAGCACATAGTAGGCTCTCAAAAAATGTGATGAGTGAGAACAATAAGACTATTGAAGTCCTACTGAAAGCCAGTCCTCAGTGGGGAAAGCATCTGATGTGAGCACTGGGGATTTTCCTATCAGGGCTGGGTAATTTACGAGTTGCATGATTGATCAGGCTTCATGTACCAGGTGTCACCTCTGCATTCAGCTTCACTGATCAAGAAAATGAATTCGATCCTGGATGTCTGTCCTCCCAAGAACAGCTTGCCAGGAAAAGTCGTTAACGCACTAAATTATCTTCCCAGCTGTTAATATCGTGTTCCCGTCTTGTTTCCCTTCTTTTAGTTCAGCCGAGCATTAATTTGCTCAGTGAGATTTACGTGAATATCTTCATTTCATCGGTACCATTGTCCATCTGTTTGGCTGAGGGCTGAAATTACCAGGCTGTGGACAGGAGTGGAGGCAGTAGCCAGACTGAATGGTAACTTCTCCCCAGAGAGAAAGGCAGCCCCGTTTCCAGCTTTCCCAGCCCTGCTTAGCACCTAAATGCAGCCTGACAGACGCAGAGCAGGGAATTAGAAAGATCATCCTTTAGGAGAATGTTAGAAAATTAGGGGCATCTGTCTTCTCTAAATCAGAGGCTACACCATGAAAGCTAAATGGAGAACACAAAAGACATACTGGCTTCTTTACCCAAGTTCTCTGTCTGCAACCCACATCTAACAAACATGTTTTCATTCATTTAAAAAATAGTTACCGTGGGCCTACTATGTGCCAGACACTGAGCACTAACGATGAAAAATAGTCCCTGAATTCACATCTTTTCTATTCCATTAGGTCAACAACTATCTCTTGAGTACCTACGGTATACTGAGCACTGTTCTCAGTCCTGGGGATGAAGCATTGATTTAGACCAAGACAATGCTCTTGAAATTTACCGAGATGTTTGTGTTGAAGGCTGAATGATGACCAGATTGGGGGAAAGAACTTTCCAAGCAAAAAGAACAGCTTTTGGACTTCCCTGGTGGCACAGTGTTTACGAATCCCCCTGCCAACGCAGGGGACACGAGTTAGAACCCTGGTCTGGGAAGATCCCACATGCCACGGAGCAACTAAGACCGGGAGCCACACCTACTGAGCCCTCATGCTGCAACTACTGAAGCCTGTGTGCCTAGATCCTGTGCTCTACAACAAGATAAGTCACTGCAATGAGAAGCCCAGGTACCACAATGAAGAGTAGCTCCTGCTGGCCGCAACTAGAGAAAGTCTGTGCAGCAATGAAGACCCAACACAGCCAAAAATAAATACATAAATTAAAAAAAAAAAAAGAATAGCTCTTGCAAAGTCTCTGAGACAGAAATGAGCTTGACATGTTCAAGGGACAGAGCATAGCTGGTGCAGGAAGAGTGAGGAGCAGGGGCGGGGAGACGAGGTGGCACAGCAGGCAGGAGCCGTGGCGTTCGGGTCCGTGGCTCTGGAGCTTACACTAAGTGGGATGCAAGACACTGAAGGGTTTTAGAGAAATGCTGACATTATGTGCATTATCTTTAAACAGATCCCTTGCTCATCCCCTGTGTGGAGAACGGGCTGCAGAGGAGCTAGGCTGAAGCAGGGAGCCCGGTTGGAACTCTTGCTTTTGTTGAGGTTTATATGGGGGTTGTTGCACTGAACACGGTAAGATGTATTTTGCGGTAAGATGGACAGGACTTCCTGATGGAAGAGAATGGGTTGTATGTGAAACAGGAAGCACGCCTCTGAAGTGTGTAGCCTGAGCAACTCTGGGGATGGCAGAGCCATTTATCAAGGTGAGGACCCTTGGGGGTGGGGAGCAGCTTTGGAGAGGAAAATCAATAGGTCTGTTTTGACCACGTTAGGTTTGAGATGCCTATCAGACATCCAAGGGGAGATGTCAAGGGTGCGACAGAGCTTAAAGAAGAAGAAGGAGGGGAGATGTGGAAACAGGGAGGTGCAGGGCCGCTTAGAAACAGGGCACAGATTGGAATGCAACTCGTATGCAGAACAGCTGCTACAGCCAGGCATTCAACTTTAAATCTCATGTGCATTATCTCATTTCACCCACACTGCAAGGGAGATGCTGTTTCCCGAGGGATACAGAGCTGAAGAGTGTGGGCACTGCGGTCTGTTTGCATTTGTACCCCAGGTCCTCTGTCTGTCTCTTGAGCAAATTACTTAACGTGAGGTCTCTGTATCCTCACCTGTAAACCAGAAATAATAATATAATAAAATAATAATAAAACCCATACAAGAAGTAAAAGAGGCAGTGCATGTCAATATCACATCACAACATGTAAATGCAATAAGTAATAGGCATCACAGTTATCACTGTTGATTATAATTCTGCTGTGGGTTGAATTGTGTCCCATAAAAATGCTTCATTCCTAACCCCGAGTACTTGAGACTGTGACCTTACTTGGAAATGGGGTCTCTGTAGATGTCATCAACTTGAGTTCATACTGAAGGAAGTGACCGGTATCATTATCAGAAGAGGGAAATGTGGACATGGAGACACACAGGGCAGAGTGCCCCACGGAGACAGAGGCAGAGATGGGAGGTCTGCCGCCACAAGCCAGAGATTGCCAACAACGGAGAGCAGCCACCAGAAGCTGAGAGAGAGGCATGGACCAGATTCTCCCCCAGACTTCCAGCTTCCAGAACTCGGAGAAAATTAATGTCTGTCTTTTAAGCTACCCAATTTGTGGTATTTTTGTTACAGCAGCCCTAGGAAACTACTACGAATTCTATTTTACAAAATAAGGAAACAGAAGTTCCAAAGAGGTGGCACAGCTCTCCTAAGGTCACACAGTGAAAGACTGGTACCCTTGAACTCATATCAGAGCAGTACGCCCCGCCCCCATGCAGCCCCTGGAAAATGGCTAGCACAGTACTAGGAACTCAGATTGCCAATGGCTTAGTCGGTGTCCTACAGGCACCCACGCTCCAGAGGGAAGCAGACAGAAAACTAAGCAAAGTGAATTAGGCTCTGACATTGATGGGCTGGAAAAGGGCACTAGGCATATAGAGAGACTAAGCCATTCTGACCTGGGCAGGGGTCAGGAATTTGACAAGGTCTGAGAAGGAACGGCTGCGTGTGGACTCGCATGCAGAACAGAAGATGTAAGGAGTGGCCAGCAGTCATAAAGCCTGGGAAAGAGCACTGCTCTGGAGTCGGGCAGGGTGAGTCCTTTATAGACAAGCTGTCTGCCATTGTGCAAAACACACGTGTCATCTCATGGAATCTTCACAGCGGCACTTGGAGGAGGGCGTTATTAGACATGGACTTGACAGACGAGAACACCGAAGCTTTGAGAGGCTAAGCCACTTGCCCCAGGTCACATGGCCAGTGCCTACAGACAGGAACCGCAGAGTCCTCCTTTGACTCTTATGCTGTACCGGTTCTCAACCTGTTATACTGTCCCATCTTGGTTTTGTCCTTGGCTTTCACTGTCTGACCTTGGAAAGGCACTTAGCTTCCCTGAGACTCAGTCTCCCTGCCAGCAACCCAGAAATAGTAATAATTATAGTTGACATTCAGCATGAAGCATGTTACCCCTTCCCTGGACACCAATCGCTGGCCTTGGTTGGGCCTCCCCAACACCACCAAGGTCACTGTGACATCAGGCCAAGAACAGCACTTAGAATTCTCCCTGGTTCCCACAGGACAGCAACAATGGAGAAGAACAAAGAGCTTGCCTGTCTTGCTGCAGCCTTTTCAGGTGGGTCACAGGCAGAGAAGGCCAATTAAGCAAGGGGGAAACATTCTGGGAGTTGGTCTACAGGAAGGAACACAAAAATGATGGCAGAAAAATCGAGGGATGGGTGTTCCTGGGCAGAGAGGAACAGGTGGGGCAAACTGAGTTCACAGGAACACAGCGATTTTATCTCAGTTTGGTGCTAGACAGCTTCAGTCTGTTTAACGAATACACCTGCTGCCTGAGAGAGCGTCAATTCCACTTTAAAATGGAGTCCCAACTGGGTGTAGTGGATCCCATCCAGGCCTAGGACAGTTTTAAAAAAGCAAAAGGCAGCTGGTTGAACTGTGGAGGAGGGCACCGGAGCCTAGCACTGAAGGCTCTGCGGAAACGAACAGTGAGTCGGAGGTGGAGCCAGGTCTCTCCTTAAACAGAGAAAAAATCACAGCAACATCATAATAATGGACAATGTTTACTGAATGCTTATCTATGCCTGACGCTATTCTAAGCACACCTGCACCCCAGTAAAGAAGGTGTTATTTTTATTTCTATACTATGCATGAGGAAACAGACAGATTTGAACGCAAGGACTCTTCCTCAAAATTGCAGGCTTTTAACTGCTATTCTACACAACTTCTTAGTCTGGTGCACAGGAAGGAACAAAGAAGGGAACAGGATTCAGTCAGCCCTCAGGGGATGCCAAGCTAAACTCCCCCCCCCCCCACCGCCAGAGTGTAAAACCCCAGCTGTGCGGCGGCGATCGGGGGAGAAGGAAGTGAGGAGGGAATGTAAAAATGAATTTACAGACTAACAAGAGAGACAGACACTGACCAAGAAAAGAAAGAGATACATAACATCACAAACAAATGATGCCACGTTAATGAAAATAAAGCAGGATGTGGTAATGAAGAAAAATGGGAAGGAACATCTCTTTAGATTGAATGAAGAAGAACTTCCTAAGAGGACATTTTAAGTGAATCCTGCATTATTGAGAAGGAGTTAGTCATGCATAGAGTGGGAGGAAGAAAATTCCAGAAGGCCTGAAGAAGGCAAAAACTTGAGGATCTAAAAGGTGGCCAGTGAGGCTGGAAGGAGAGAATGACCATTTCATCTGCAGACTGGCATGACCTGAAGAAGACATGATGTAATAAAATACTAATATTAATACCCTAATAATAATGATAATAATGTCGACCTGGTCATCTATATCTTACAGTGCACTTCCTGCCTGCTCTCGTATTTACTTCCAAATCTACAGTCCTGGGCATGAGCCAGCAGGTGCTGGCCCGTCCATCTGTTTCAGGCATGAGAGAGCTGAGAATTGGGACCCGCCAAAAACACACAGTCAGTGGGGGAAAAGCCAAGCACTGGACTTAGAACTCTAAAATCTCAGTCCAGGCTCTTCCCCGGCCCATGGTGCCTTGACTCACTGGACTCGTTATTTAATGAGGGGAGGTCCCCCCTTTAACCCTTCTGTTTATCACATCATTGAACGTTCATGCAGAACCACAACGCCTCAGTAGAGGTTCTTGCCTCTGGACAAAGGCCCTGTGCAAAATTCCCGTCTTCTACCTTGGATACTTCCTGTAAACAGGGTTCACTCTCCACACGACTCTAATAATCAAGAAAATAAATTAGATCCCAGAATCTCTTCTACTCTGGATAATAGCTCATTCCAGGAAGTCATTAATGCAGTAAATCAAATTCACAACTGTTGACACCAGGAAAACGTGTTGTTTACCTTCCTTTGATTCAGCTGAGTATCAATTAGCTCAGTGATATTTACATAAATATCTCGATCTGGAGGGCAGAATTGTCCATCTGCTTCCGGAAAGATTTAATTAGGTCTGTGTTGCTAGGCAAGAAGAAATTCATCCCTTTCAACACTAACCTTTTCAATTAATATATGTTTTGTGATGTATTGTATAACATGCCTTGTTATGTAAATCGGACAAACTGGAACATTTCAGGCTGGAGAGATGATGTCTTTGAAAATATATCTCTCTTTCCAAATCTTGAAAATAAAAGGATATTTATATGCTCATACACATACATTTCCTCTTGGTGAGGGTTTTTTTTCAACTCAACTTCTTGAAGGCTTCACTCTGATGTTGCATAGGTCCTTTAGTCTGGAAAGGATGCTCGTGTCCACTCTACTCACCTGGGTAACTCCTGCTGGACCTCCCTTAGTATCTTAACATTTTCTTCCTCCAGGGATCAGGGCTTCCTCAGATCCTGAGCAAGATCAGAACCCCATGTCACAGGCTTTCAGTACCGTGCACTTTTCCTTTAGCATGTACGTCACTTGTAATGGCTCTTTCATGTGTGTCACACACGGGAATGTCCACTCCATGACCACAGGCATTGTGGAATCCTTGTCCACGGCTGTTTCTCGGGTGCCTAGCAAAGTGCCTGTCTCATGGATATCATTCACTAAATGTATGTGGGATGAATGAGCAAAACTAGAATCCTTAAGTAACAGTTTCCTTATGATCTCACAGTTCATCATGCCAGATCAGAGACACACACACACAAAAAAAATTTTAAGCTACGTGAGTTTCAAAAGTAGAGATGAGTTTTTAAATACAAAAGTAACCCCCTTCCTCTTTTTTTTGATTTGATACATTTATATGCTGTAATATGATTGCCATTGTAATCAGTTTTATTTATTTATTTATTTATTTATTTATTTATTTATTTATTTATTGGCTGTGGGTCTCCATTGCTGTACACGGGCTTTCTCTAGTTGCGGCAAGTGGGGGCTACTCTTTGTTGTGGTGCATGGGCTTCTCATTGCAGTGGCTTCTCTTATTGCAGAGCACAGGCTCTAGGTGCATGGGCTTCAGTAGTTGTGCACATGGACTCAGTAATTGTGGCTCACAGGCTCTAGAGCACAGGCTCAGTAGTTGGGGTGCACCGGCTTAGTTGCTCCGGGGCATGTGGGATCTTCCCAGACCAGGGACCAAACCCTGTCCCCTGCACTGGCAGGCAGATTCTTAACCACTGCACCACCAGGGAAGTCCCCTCCCCACTCCCACACTTCCTCTTAACCACACTCTAACATGAATGGGAACTCATGCTCCCAGATCATCCTCTATCACGAGCCTTGTGCAGCCAGGCAAGCTCATTGAAGACACCTGTGTTGCTCAGTTCAACATGTTGAAGACTTCACTGTTCAAGGAAAAGGTCTCTTCAACTTCATGCCTTGGGATGGTCCTCATCTCTTCCCTCTTGTCTATAGTCAGGTATTTCTTACTCCCCTAGAAGCTTTCCTTAAGGGCTAAATATTGTCATATAACGTTCCAAAATCTTCACTCACTCTAAGATGGGGAGAATAGTCACACTAATCACAGCCACCACTTACTCAGATGCCTCCTATGCTCCAGGCACTGTTCTAGGTCCTTCTTACATAGATCCCTACACTTGCAATAATCCTTAAGACATCCTTACGCATGTTTCCAGATGACAATACCCTCAGAGAGGTAAGCGATCTACACAAAGTCACACAGGAAATAAGATAGAGCCTGGATTTTGAAACTAAAATTGGTCTGTTTCAAAAGCTCTCCAGCTTTGCCATTAGATTGTAATGCATCCATGGTCCTTGATGGACCAAAGCTTCAGTGCTAAGTAAAGGATTGGGCCTTTAATTATGACCTTGTTTATCTAACTGACCAAGGTTGAAGTGACTCAGAATAGCTTATCTCAAAAGATGTGACTCTATTTATGTCATTGCTTCTATAAGAAACCAGCTGGGGGTTTCCTAGGTGCCTGCCAATGCACGGGACACAGATTTGATCCCTGGTCCAGGAAAATCCCACATGCCGCAGAGCAACTAAGCCCGTGCACCACAACTATTGAGCCTGCACTTTAGAGCCCGTGAGCCACAACTATTGAGCCCATGTGCCGCAACTACTGAAGCCCATGCACCTAGAGCCTGTGCTCCGCAACAAGAGAAGCCATGGCAATGAGGAGCCCGTGCACCACAACGAAGAGTAGCCCCCACTCATCACAACTAAAAGAAAGCCCACGCACAGCAAAAAAGACCCAACACAGCCAATAAAATTAATTAATTAATTAATTAATTAATTAAAAAAGAAAAAGAAACCAGCCTCTGTAAATCAGTTGACAGAACTTGAATATATAGAGCAGAGACTGGTTGGCAATTTTTTTCTGTAAAGAGTCAGAGAGTAAATGTTTTTGGCTTTGTGGGCCACATAGTCTCTGTTGCAACAAATCAACTCTGCCATTGCAGAGAGAAACAACCATGGACAGTTCCCAATGGATGGGTGTAGCTGTGTTCCAATAAAACTTTCTTTACAAAAACAGACGCAGGATGGATTTGGGAGGTAGACTTGATGTTTCCACCACTCTACATTAAATATATAATTTAATCCTCACACTAATACTTTAAAGTAAGTGTAAGTATTACCTTCATTTTAAAGACAAGGAAATTGAGGCTTCACAAACAGATAAGAGATTGAAGCCCAAGACTGCACAGATATTAACTGTGTGTTTACAGCCCTGAGCCCAATCAGGTTTCCAGTTTCCCGAGTTGGGCTGTTGTAATTAATATTTCCTTCTTTTTTCCAGTAAACTAAGAATATGTTTAAATTGCATCAGAATCTCTAGCCCTTCAGGGACCCTCAACTCCTCAGTATTCAAAGCGTCCTCCTTTGCCTCTCCAAAGCCCTTCCACCCATGGTGAGGGCAGGAGATGGTAATTTATGAGAAAAGGGAGCTGTCACACAAAGATTCCAGCGACCAGTTTCCCTATGGGAGTGACAAGGAGCGACAGCTCCAGACAGAAGAGGCCATAACCACCTAAGGATAGACTGGCGCAGAGCAGGGGACCAATAGCTCAACACGGAATGATTTCAGTGGATGGAAGAGTTTGACATGAGAACACCAGTTGTGTTGACTTAAGTTGAGACAGATTATTAGTCAAGAACTGGGGGTTTGGGTCAGACTGACCTTCTTCAAGTCCTGACCTTGCAACTCATTAAGCAAATAACCTTGGGAAAGTTACTTAACACTGGTGAACTTCAATTTCCTCATCTATAAAAATGTCAATAATACTAGTACAACTTTAACAAGCTGTTGTGAGGATTAAATAAGATAATGCACATAGGATGCGTTGCTCATTTTTTGACTCAACAAATGGTAGCAATTTTCATGACTACAATAATAACCACCACCATTATTACCTGCTACGCTTGCATCTGGAGCTCTCATTGGCTTCTACAGCCAACATCTCCCATCCTGGAGTGAAGAACCCCGCATACCAGTTAAGGGTACAAGGTCCTGCAGTGTGATATATTAAATCACTGAATATGTTGGTGTGATCATGGTTGCATCTATCACCAAACCTCTCTCCAAAGGCCTGAAATTCTAAAGAATTTTACTATAAAATTACACCAGTATTGGAACTACAAGAATGTAAAAATGATGGACGTATGCCAACATGGAGACTAAAGGGGAACACAGACAAATAAAGATGGTTTGATGTACCACAGATTGTGAGATACATTCCTTCCTTTGTTTGTTTTGTGTTTATGTAGTTCCATTAAGGTAGCCACAATGCTACTCATAAAATAAGAAAAACAGAACAAAGAAAATTTTCAATGAACTGACATTTAAAAATCAATGATATTTTGAAGAAAATAAAAAACCTCACCAAGCTCTGAAACGTATGAAATTACTTTTGTTAACTTAAGCATTCATGAGATAACTATTTTGTTAACTTAATTAAAGAATTTCATTTATTGCATTTTTAGAGCTCTCTCATGAACTTTTGTTTTTCTGCTTGTGGGCTGTACAACGGGCTACTTAGCTGATTTCCTTTTCCTTTCATTCCATGTTTATTACTGATTTCTATTCAACAGAGGAACAGTGAAATAATTGGCCTATTCAGAGGAAACACTGATGATCATTTTCATAAGTTATGTCTGTGCCGTCATACAGACTCCTTTAGAACTTCCCAGGACAGTACGATGGAAGGCTCTCAGGGCAGAAGTTCATCCACTTATTATTCCAAATGGCCAGGCAACTCATCGACCAATTAAATAACTGGTCTTGAGTTTTCTGAGAGTTCTCTTGTTTTACAAAATGTCTTATTCCCACAAAAGAGGTTTAGAGAAGTATTATATGCCATTCCTCTTAGGCTCCCAGGATTCCCTTCTTCCTAAAAGGGCACTCTATGTATATGGAATCAGCAGAGCTGTGTTTTTCATCATGTGATCTTGGGCAAATCACTCAATTTCTCTGTGTTTCAATCATGCCAACTGTCCTACCAACCTCAGCAATATCATGTATATAAAATGGTTTTTACCATAACTTTATTATTTCCCAAAACAGAAACTGAGCACCTACAAAGTCCCAGACACTTTGCTAGCTGTCCAGGACTCTAAAAGGAAAGACACAGAACCTGCTCTCAAGAATTCAATGGAGAAGATGGACACACAAGTAGGCAATCAAAATAGAGGGTGCTGTGGGACCACAGCTGGTATGCGGGTGGGGGACACCCAAGTACCCTGAGGTCATAGAAAGCTTCACGAGACATGATGTTCAGTTGATTCCTCAAGAAGAGAGAAGGAAGCAGGGGTGACAGTCTGATCAGTGAGAAGAGCATAGTCAAAAATACTGCCACATTAAGGAGCCCAGCGCATTGAGAAAATGTCCTATAACTCATCAGGACTGCAGCCCAAGGGAAAACACAGGGAGTTGGAAGATATGACAAATATAAGGCTGGAGGAGAAATAATAACAAAGATGATTGAATGTCCTATGTGCAAAACTAAGGAAAATAACCCTTAACCTCATTAGGTTCTTAACCTTTATTAGGTCTTCTATGAATTTTAATATTCCCCTTTATCAATACCAGGCCCCTATAAGGTAAGTACTATTCTATTACCAACCCCATCTTACAGGTGGGCAAACAGAGACCTAGAGAGTTTAAGACCTTCACAAAGTCATGCAGAGAGTGGTCTGTTCAAGACTCTAACTTAATTCTGCCCAAATTGTCACGGCTACTCATAACCACCGTGCCCTCCTGCTCCTACTGAGCATCTGGGCTTCATGGCACAACCAATGAGAAGCCTTTGTTGGACAGACTATAGAATGGACAACATGACCCCCAACTCTTGATATTCATAACCTGGTATTATCTCTGCTCTTGAATGTAGGTGGCCTAATGACTTTTTTAACCAATAGAATACAGCAAAGGTAACGGGATATCCCTTTCATGATGGGATGTACTTAGAACTTTGACTTCCCTTTTGCTAGCAGACTCTGTACCTGGCTGAGTTTGATGAAGTTAAAGGCCCTTTTGGAAAGGCCCATCTGGCAAAGAACAGAGGGCAACTGCCATCCAGCAACCATCAAGGAGCAGAAGCCCTCCGTCAGACGCGCCCCTGCCCTCACCCAGAACTGAAGGCTGCCAACAATCTGAGTGACCTTGGATGTGGATCCTTCTGCAGTCAAGCTGTCAGCTGAGACCCCAGCCTTGCTAACAACTTGACTGCAGCCTTATGAGAGACCCTAAAGCAGAGGGGTCTCCAGCTAACCTGTGCCCACATTCCTGACTCACATGAACTGTGAGGTGATAACCGTGTGTTGACTGAAGCCACTAAGGTTGTGGTAACTTGTTACATAGCAGTAGAAAACTACTAGAGAGTCACTGAAGGGTTTAAGCATAAGAATGATCAAGACCAGATCTGCATTTTATAAAGTCACTTTCGCTAACAGGGCAAAGAATGGATTAGAAAATACAGAGGAGAGATTGTCTAAGAGGCTGTTTCACAGTGAGACATGATGGTGACCCAAACTGTGGTAGTAACAGCAGGAATGGGGGATGAGTAGAGGAGACTGCAGGAGAGATATCAGAGGCAGATCCAGCAGGACTTTGGGTCTAACTTGATGTTTGTATGGAGAAAGGAGAAGGGAGCTTTGGTTTAGACACAAGTCATCCAACCAGCCTCACCCAGAGTTTCGACTTTGCTGCTCTCAGAAGCCATTCAATTGCATCAGCCAGACCCAATCCCATCAGCCTCAGGGCCTCCATCACAACCAACAACAGAGAAACTGTTGAGCATCCAGATGGAACAAGGGAATTTCTTAGGCCCTTTGGGTACCAAATTCTAAAAGCTTTACCTGAAGGGAATTTGACACTTTAGGGAGCTGCAGTAAGAGATTCATCTTCTTAGAAATTCAGCACAGAGAGGGATTTGGCATCAAGATACCACATCAGGGACATCCCTGGTGGCACAGTGTGTTAAGACTGTGTGCTCCCAATGCAGGGGGTCTGGGTTTGATCCCTGGTCAGGGAACTAGATCCCACATGCATGCCGCAACCAGGAGTTAGCATGCCACAACTAAGGAGCCCATGAGCCACAACTAAAGAGCCCAAGAGCCGCAACTAAGGAGCCCTTGAGCTGTGACTAAGAAGCCCTTGAGCTGCAACTAAGGAGCCCACCTAATGCAACTATGGAGCCAGTGAGCCACAACTAAGGAGCCTGCAAACCACAGCTAAAAAGGAGCCTGCCTGCCATAACTAAGACCTGGTACAACCAAAATATATAAATAAATATTAAAAAAAAAAAACATACCACATAAAAATGTCCTCTGAGTGGAGCACTTCTCTCTGGAGAGAGCTAGAGTCCAGTAAAAGGCAGGCTTCTGAGACGCCTGGACCACTTGCCCCAGTTTCGGGAAAGCACACAGCTGAGAGGATGAGTCCATGATCTTAACCACTCACTAGGTGTACTGCCAGCTTACTACAGCTACTTCTTTACTCAGACAAAACAACCACCCTTACTGCCATCCAGAATTAATATGGGGCTTAAATGAGGGGAGAACTTTAAAAAGGAAAACATACTTTTCACATGTCAGCTGATGTTAATATGATATCAGAATTGAACCTCAGAAAAGTCAAATATAATAGTCTGTGGTATTTTGTTATGGCAGCCCTAGCAAGCTAATACAATTATGCAGCAATTAGGCTCTGAAACCAATCAAAGCACATCTCTGTCCATCAAAATCCACTCGGTCCTTCTATTGGGATCCAACATCAGCACTGGAGTACAGAAAGGCTCTGGCACAGCTGGTGAGAACAGGTGGCTAGTCCCAGACCCCCGAATGGTTCTGAGCAATGAATTTCACCCTCATAACAGATTGACAGCTGAGGTCAGGAGAGGAAACCAGAGCAGCAATACTCAAAGTGTGGCCCCCAGCATCCCACGGGAGCTTATTAGAAGCGCAGATTATCAAGCCCCACACCAGAATCAGAATTTCTTGGCTTGGGGCCCAGAAATTTATGTTGTAACAAACTCTCTAGCTGAATCTTAAATACTCTGCATTCTGAGCCACCCTGGGCTGGAGGAAATGTGTCTAAATGGCTTAATGACTTACTGCACCTCTGACAAACACTATGTGTTAGAAGTGGCCAGGGAGGAAGGGCATGTGAAATGTCTTCTCCTAGGAGTCTGATGCTCCATGGATGAGAAAGGGTAAATACCTAATTGAACAGCAAATAATTATTGAGCACTTACTATGTGCCAGATGCTGTGCAATGCCCTGAGAATATACTGGCGAGTAAAAACTGAGGATTCTTCAGCACTTAGAGTCTTATATTCATGTCATGTGAGGACGGGAGGAGACAGGAGAGCCAGTGGCATGGCAGACAACTTTGAGGGTCAGGAGAATTGGCCACATTGCTTGCAGTGTGCCCTCCGTGGTCCAGATGGGAGGTGCAGACGGTGATACTGAAGCTTGTCTACAGAAGCCTCTACCAACAGTGCCTGTGTGCTGCATCTCCGTGTTCAAGTGTGAGGTTTTTTTTATCCCAGGACCACCAGTGCCTTTGGCCCTTGGCCAACATCCTAATGAAGTGTCACCTACAAAGCCATCTCCACTGATAGCCTTCCCAGATCTACTCTGCCACAGGCATTTCTCTACCATCTTGGTATTTCAAGGTACTAAGTTTGCACTTCCCCCGAAGCCAACCCTAAGTTAGGAATCTGGCCCAGGTACCTTATTTGGAAGATGATTCCAGGACGCATAATGCAAGAGCGTGGAAGTGAAACAGCGATGGGAGGAAAGCCTATGAAGCTGGTGTTAATGAGCAAGTCATCACCACGGGCAACTGGGGCTCAACCCCACAGCGGACCCTCTGGGAGACTGTGAAGAACAGCTCAAAAGTAGGCTCCACGAGGGCAAGGAATCCAGCTTCTGAACCTACCAGTGTCCTCCCTCACTGCTTGAGGACTGCTCCTGGGCTCTCAGCTCTGACTCTTGTGCCCTGAACATGGGCAGAGCATCCTCCTATAGCTAGAGGGATTTACAATGCCATGGGTGTGGAGGGGGACTGTCTGCAGGTGAACTGCAGGGTAGACAAGGGGTACAGGCGACAGTTATCCTACAGAATTTTTACTAGAATATCTCATAGAAACATACACACAGCATCTTGTATCTCAGCTGTACAACCCTATCAGCACCAAGAAAATCTATCAATCTCTCCTCATGAATCTCAAGTTGGGCAACATATAGTTCCCTCTTATGGAATAATGAAATGTCTTCCAATGAGATATGCAGGGTTAAAGCACAGAGATAATCTGATTCCAGGCAACAACAAAGAGATGGTGTTTCCATTCTCCTGCACATGATTATGTCTAAACGTAAGAAGACATTGGTTAGGATTTTAAAATACTGAAAATTATTGATGGATCCTAATCATTTCCTACAAAAACATGCTAATGGTCTGGGGATACCGTTGCAAATTCAGGGAACAGAGACCCTCTCTCCTTTGTTACTGCCTCCCTGGTACCCACAGCAGTGCCCACACTGAGCAGGAATGTGCTGTCAGTGTGTAGTTCACTGACCGACTTTCAGAGCTCTAAAGGGCTTTGAGTGTGCCTCATTTCATCTAAGTCTAATTTGCTTAAATATTCTTAGAGTTTCAAACCAACATGTTGAAAATTCACGCTTTCATTCACTTTTAATGAGAACTTTCTTTTTTCAAGAATAATCTGCAGGCTGCCTTACAAGTAATTCCACAGCCATCTGGAAGACTTGTGTTGCTACTTAGAAGTGCTAAAAGGGATCTATATGGAGGCTGGCTCCCTACAAAATTGGAAATGAAGGGAAGCACGCTTTAGCAACACCCACCTCCCTTCCCAGCTTCCCGTCCTTCCTCCTGGTGTCCCGATAACTCTGGGCATAGATTCCATGCACGCCTCCAAGTCACACAAATGTCTTAGAGATTTGAGACACTACTCTTCCCACAAATATATTTTGTTTTACCAAGGATACCTGCAGGAAGAAATACTTATTTCAGAAGGATGCCTCAATAATGGCAGTGTTTCAGGTATGGTGATTCCAGGCAGGAAAGATAATCAAGAACAAAATAATCTGTCCAGTACACCAGAAATCATAAGACATTAGCGGACTTACATCTGTTCATAAGAACAACTTTGGTTATCAATAAAGCCATTCAGTACACACCTTCACAGTATTTTAGCAGGGGTTGGACACTGTCCGTGGTACTGAAAAACACAGCTGTGAGAAATTTGTGACCCTAAACATAAGAAGCACACACTCTAGGGGCATATGATGTCTGTCACCCAGACATTTGGGTTTGCTGGGAAAAGAAATAATCATCTAGATACAGGCTTAACTAAAATGTATATTATCAGCATGGTGCTGTGGGTAGCCAGAGGAGGACATCCCTAGCTGGGATGTCTGAGCAGCCCGATGGAGCAGAAAACAGTTAGATAAGCCCAGAAACAAGGAGAGCAGAACAACAGGAAAGAGAGTGGAGAAAGTCTTACGGTTCCTGCAACCACAAATCAGACAAACAATCAAAAGAACTAAAAAGGAATTGTAGGACAAGTTTGAAGGACGGCAAAACATGCCCTGTGGTTGATAAATCTGGTTGAAATTTTCCCTCTGGTGGCTATTCTGGAAGGAAGTTTAGTGCAGCAGTTAAGAGCTGAGATTCCAGAAGCAGACTGCATGGTTTAAGTCACAGTTCTGCCACTCATCATCTATGTGACATTGAGGAACTAACTTTGCCCTTCTTTCCTTAGGTTTTCTCATCTTTCGAGTGGGGATTATAAGAGACCTACCTCCTAAGCTCATTATGATGGTTAAACAAACTAATGGATTTAAAACACTCACATAGCGCCTGACACATAATAAGAGCTATGATACTGTTAGTTGTCATTACTATTATAAAGAATGTAGACTACAGAGGCAGTGCTTTCTGTGGGTTTGTTTCTGGGATGCAAAGACTTGCATCTTTGTATCCAGTTATGCCGTCAACAAGCATTCCTCAAGGGCTGGCCATGTGCCAAACACAGGTACGTGCAGCCCTGCCTTCCAGAGGCTTATACTGGGAGAGCAGGAAGCAGGCTGGGAAGACAAGCCTTGCAGATTTGCTCCAAGTATAAAATACATATTGGAAAAAAACGCCATGTGTTTCTTTTGGACAGCTGCCCTAAGGCCTTCACTCCTCTCTCCCACAGCTGCCTCCCTGCCTTCTACCCCACTCCAGGGTGAGAAGGGGGAGATGAGAGTGGGAACATGAAAATGTGGGATCAAGGGTGTAACCAGGACTATGAAGCTTAAAGAACGTGGGTGCTCTGGTTTAGAGGCAGCTCATTTCCTTTAGCAGTTTGTCTTGTCCTAGAGAATTTTTAGGAGTGGGTATTTGCTAAATACGCAGGGTGGTCACTCTGTGACACTTCATTACCTCATATGAAAACCAACACAGGACGGTCCAGTGGTTAAGACCCTGTGTTTCCACTTTAAGGGGCATGGGTTCGATCCCTGGTCAGGGAACTAGATCCTGTATGTCACATGGCATGGCCAAAAAAAAAGAAAGGAAAAAAGAAAACCACCATACCATCATAAACCCTCCCTCAGTCTGACTTAAGAAGAGTAGATGAGGTTACCCCTTCAGCTCCCCACCCCTGAACCTATATTCTGCAAAAATTATATAATTAATTAATTAATTAATTAGAGGAAAAGAGAGAAATATTAATACCTACACCTTCTTTCAATGCTGTGAGGCAGCCTGTTGTGGGAAAAGAGAGAGAAATATTAATACCTACACCCTCTTTCAATGCTGTGAGGCAGCCTGTCGTGGGTGCTTTACAGGCATGGGCTCATTTAATCCTTATAACTCCCCCACCCAGGATCAGTGCTGTTATCACCCCACTGTATGGACGAGATAACTGAGGCACAGCAAATCTGAGCAACTTGCCCTGGGCCACAGCCCCAGCAGTAGAGGCAGGATTTGCACCCAGGAACTCAGCCCTAGGAGCTGTATGCCTAACGGCTGCACAGAGGGAAAAGCAGGACAAAAAGAGGAGCAGGAGGAAGATAAAGAGCTAACCGTTATGGAGCATATAACACGAGGCATTCAGGCACAAAGCAAAGACCTTAGGCGTCTCCTTTAGTCCTCGAATCAATATGATGAGGGAGGCACTATTCTCGTTCCCATTTTACTGACGAAGAGACTGAGGTATAAGAAGGGCAAGTAATTCGCTCAAGGTCACATATCTTCTAAGCTTAAATTCTTATCCGCTGGGGTGAAGGGGAGAGAAACGGAGGAGAGTGGATGAAGGATGCAGCAGGTCTGTGTGTGTATCTTGTCTCCCCAAATAAATGGAAAATTTCTTAAGGCTGAGAATCAATGTCTTCCATTCCTAACTGCCCCTCCCTGGTGCTTATCATGAGGCTGAGCACATAACAGGTCCTCAAATCTGCAATTTAAGGTGCAGAACTCTCCTCTCTGCAGAAGCCTGGCTTTTGCACGTGAACAGCCTGAAGAAGATGCTGATATTAATTTGCTCCAAATAACATGCACGCTCCTCTTTTGGTTCATGACTGCCTCCCCCCTTGAGATTCTTTAGTGACTCTAAACCATCGGCTAAAACTAAGACCCAGATTTATTATTTTTGCTCATGTCCCTAAAAGATTTTGAAAGTCCAATCCTTCTCTTTTATTATCTTCACACATCCTCCCGTCTAATTCACTGAAGGAGCATAATTTGGGGTCACTTTCATGGGCCAGCCCTGTCTAAGGACAGCCAGCTGCACATTGTGAAAAGGACACAGGCTGTGTCTGGCAGCCCAGGGGGTTGGGGGGCGGGTGGGTCTTAGGTCAGCAGACACACAGTGAGGGCAGTGGGCACAGGAGAAGACAGGCTGTTTAGTTCTCTATGGTCATTGCACTTTGAAAGTACCCTTTATAAGGAACTTCTTTCAATGAGGAAAATGACATAAATTTGATATGACAAAGTAAGTATGGCATGATCAGAACAAAAACTGCAGTTCTAGGATCTTTTATGTTTTCTGATGCAGATCTACTATTAATTCTTAGCAAAGGGAAAGACAAAAATGTCATTTTGTTGTCAGAGACTGACACTGTAGCCTCTAGACTATTTGTTAGCGATTAATAAGAAATAGATTCTCGTTTTTTGTTTTGGTCTCAGCTCAGAGGGCTTTTTTTTCTGGAGAAATAATACAATAAGCAGAAGCAATTCCTAAAGGGATCTGAGGAAGCTAGCAGTAAGGGGAACATACCAAGCAAAAGTAATAAAATTCGAATAATAGAATTAAAGTTTTCTTTTAGCAGCCACCAATATACTGATTGATTCAGGCAAGAATCATCAATGGATGTTTTTTCCAGTTACCATTGCTGCAAAGCCATTATCTCAGATCTCAGTGTCTTAAACAACCCTTTTGCTTTGCTCGTCTTTTGTGGATCAGGAATTTGAGACGTGCTTGTGTGGGCAGTCCCCACTTGCAGTCATTCCTATAATCACAGTCAGATGTCAGCTGGAGCTTCAGCCATCTCTAGGCTTCAACTGGGCTGGAGTATCCAAGGCAAGTCACTTGCATGGTGGCAATTGTTGCTGTCTGTTGGCTGGCAGTTCAGCTGGGCTGTCGACCAGAGTGCCTACTCATGACCTCTCTAGCATGGCAATGTCAAGGTGGCCAGACTTCCTACAGTGTGGCCTTGATCTTCCCAAGGCCAACATTCCATGAGGACAAGGCAGAACCTGTGTGACTGTTAGAGAGATAGTGTCAAAGGTCACAGAGCATCACTTCCCCTATACTTTGGTGGCCAAACCCATCACAGCATCATCCAGTTCAAGGGGGAAGAGTGTAGACCCCCTCTTCCCAATGGGAGGAGTCTCAAAGGCTTTGGGGACCATATTTTATAAACCACCACACATATTAATACCATTGGGTAGAAGTTATTGGAGAAAAGCGTATTAACACAGTATCAGGACTTCCCTGGCGGTCCAATGATTAAGACTCTGCGCTTCCAATGCCAGGGGCGCAAGTTTGATCCATGGTTGGGGAACTAAGATCCCACATGCTGTGTGGGTGGCCAAAAAAATTAAATTAAACATTTCATGGGCACATATGTTGGATTAATAGTAATATGATAGAAATTTTTAAAAAACACAGTCTCAAAGTATTTCTCAGAGATTATCTATTTTTTGAAAAAGGAAAAGAGATCCTTTTACACTGCCTAAATCTGACAGACACCAATTTAACCAAGTTAATATCACTACTAGTGGGACATGTTGCATCACGTGCCTTCTTATAGGATGTCCTGAGGGGAAACTTGAATCTAAACAAGAGAAAACAAGAAGACCAAATCTAATTGAGGGACCGTCTACAAAACAACTGGGCTGTGCTCTTCAAAAATGTCAGTGTAATTGCAGCCGACTCTGTAAGTGCCCCCCTGACACACACTGCCCTCAGCGCTCCCGGTTACTGTACTTGCACTTGGAACTCTGCAGGAGGCAGGCTGGAAGGGCTGGGCAAGCTATACCCCTGGAGCAGCCTTCATCCAAAACAGATGGGAGCTAGAATAGGTGCCCTGCTTTCTTGTCTAGGATGGGATAACTTGGGGGCACTTTCTACACTGTCTCCCAGAGCTCCGCGTTGGAATTTGAGCCTCAGCTGCCCACGCTGGTTACTTGCTTGATAACACACTTATATTGGCTTCCTCCCCTTCCTTGTTCCACCTCCTCACTCCCTAATCATATTTCCTAGAATCACCTCCCAAATATCTACCTGCATTTGAATCCCTGTCTCACTGTCTGTTTCTGGGAGAATCCGGTCTAACTCAACCATGAAGGACAAAACAAAGACTGAGCAATCACTCTAAATTAAAGGTGAGTGAGGAGATATACAGGAGCAAGGGAGAGGCATGGTCTTGAATTGGAACCAAGATTGGTGGGGGGTGGGGGGAGCTTTGGGGGATACTGTTGGGAGAATTAGCAAAATTTGACAGTAGGCTGTAGATGACATAATAGTACTGTATCCATGTCAAGTTTCCTGAATTTTAAAATTATATTTCAGTGGCATAAGGCTTGTCCTTCGTCTTGGGAAATGAATGCTGAAGTACTTGGGGATGAAGGTGCATGATATCTGCAGCTCATTCTAAAATGGTTTAACAAATAATAAGAATATGAGAGATTTAAAAGAAATGTGACAAAATATTAAGAATCAGGGAATATAAGTGAATAACATTTGGAGGTTAATTGCTTTATTCTTGCAACTTTCCTGATCTTTTAAAATCATCTGAAAAAGTTATGAAAGAGTACTAGTGATAAAACATATATGATCAATGTAATAGAAATTAGAAAGAAAGGGACATATATCAAAAAAGGAGGGTATGTGCAGCTGATTTTTAAAAATGTGGCTACAAGTTTCCCGGCAGGTAAGAAATTTACAGGATGATGGAAGAAGTGGAACATCCTGAAGACACGAAATATATTCCTCAGCTTTTAGATACATATGAAGGCGCTGGGCTTATGGTGGGTTATTAAGGCAGAAAGGAAACTAACACTTCTTGGTGAGGCTGGATGATGTGCATGCCGTCTCTCCCTTTAACGGTAATGTCTACGTGATGAGGGTTGGCAGTGTCTGCATTAGTGTGAGCGGCTGTGATTTTCACAGCATTGCCACTGCTTCAACATTGAAGGCGTTATGAGCTGTTTCTGCAAGCTCAGAGAGACTAGGTAACTTGCTCAAGATGTCACAGCTAAGTGACAGAGCCACGGTTCAACCCTGGTCTGTCTGTAGCAAAATCTTAACGCTTTCCCCTCCTCCCATGCGACATCCCAGTTTTCCATTAAGAGGCAGAGGTGTGGTGAGCCCGCGTCTAGTCTTTGGAAAGCCTAGCCTTTGGCATCAGGCAGACAACTGTCCTATCACTGGTACTGACCTGCACGAACCACTGGATGGACTCCACATGGCAGTCCTATGTCTTTGGGTAAAAGGAATAGGAGGCTGATGAGAAACGCCCTGGTGTGCATGGTGTGCGTGGCTGGTGTGAATTTACATCCCCCTCCCCACATCTTAAGCAGCTCATGTGGCTGCTGCAGAGCTCCCCAGGCTCGCCAAAGGTTCTTGGTGGACGGCACACTCCCCAGGACTCAAAACATCTTCCAAGAAAAGCTAATCTGAATTCAAATTCGACTTACCAGAGGTTCAAAGCATTTTATTATTTTATACAACTCACAGTAACCTTAGCAATCTAACCTCCTACTTTTTACAGATGAGGAAACTGCAGCCCAGGGGAGAAGGATGCCTTGGTTGGAGCAGCAAACTAATTAGCAGAAGAGGCAAACACTGAGCGGTTAGACAACCGGTGCTGATTCCCCTGGGGAGATTCGCTGGCATTCCCAGGCTCCATTTTTCTTTATTTTAAAAAAATCATGTTCTTCCCGTTTTATTGAACTAGAAATGCTCTGACAAGCTTGGAAATGTTAATAGACCATCTGAGAAAGCTGGCATCGAATGCAGCTGAAAAATCTAAAAACGGATGGTCGGTGCTCCTGACTTCTTTCTCCCTTCAGTGCAGCTGATATGTTTCCAAAGGGCAGCCTTAGGAATGAGTTCACAAGGGTTTAGTGTAGCTGCTAATGCTGTGAAGACTGATGGCAAGTCAGACCTGCTAAAGCCACAAGAATGGGAACCGGGAGGCCAAAGACACCTTGGACAGAGTAAATTCCTCTGAACCTAAGGAAAAGAGAAACCAAAGCCCAAGAGAAATCGAGGACATCTTCACGCAGAGCCTTTCAACATCAGAAGAAATCAGATATCTGAGGGAATGGATGGATAAGAATATATTGTATGAGCAGGGTATAAAGTCTTGAGAAAGGAAGGATGTGGAGGGAAAATGTGTCTTTCCTACAACAGAATTTGATCTGGAAGAATCTGATCTGTTTAGTTTTTTAAATGATACCCCCCCCCCAAATCTCATTTGCTTAATTATAAAAAGATGTGTGTCTATGTGCACGTGAATAACGTGTACTGGTACATGTGTGTATGTGTGTGTACCTGTGTATAGTGTGTGTGCGTGTGTACTGTCTCTAGACCCTTGCCTTTATTCCCTGCACATTTCTTCTTTCCCCCGTAAACTACAGGTCTGGAGACTAAACATAAAGCCCTTGCCGTTGGAATCCAGTTTTCTTTCCCTTCCCACTTGGGCTCAGTGAGATGAGATGCATATTTATATTTGAAAGAAGTCCAATCAGCAAAATAACTCTGAAATTACCCATTATTTGGCCCAGATTTATACACCTGGGCATTAAAGCAGTGCCGAAACTTATTTCCAAATCACTGCTAAGAATTCCCTAGACAAAGTGACCAATGCCTGTAGAGTTCAGAGTGTGGTTGTTTGCACAACAAATGGGCAAACTCTGGGTCTAAAACCCATCTGCAACCCTTTGCATTGGTCCTAGGGGTGGCGGTGTTTAGAATGTGCAACCATGCTTGGAGGGATGATAAATTTCACAAAGCAATCATCAAATCGACATGCCATCCGGCTCCATCAGATGTGCCAGCGTGATTGATGTTTGCCCATCAGTGGAGTCAAGATTTGATCTGCTGGCCCAGCAGTGTAATCAAAACATTACCTACTCTAGGTCCCAGGACCTGATGAGAAACTTAGTAGGGGGCTGTTTTTATTATTGTTATTGTCATTATTCTTTAAAGGGGGCTCTGTGACGATTGAATTATAACTGATTTCTCTTGCAGTTTATTGCAATTTGTCACTTTGGTCCTCATGTCAAAAACCCAATATAATTTTCAGCCCAAAAAATAAGGTACTACATTATGATAATGGCATCAGCATTTCATCCATCTGCAGTGACTGAATACATCACTTAACACATTTCAGAGGAATTCATGATGAATTTGAAAAGTTGCCCGTTTGGAAAGAATGAACTTCAGTCCCTGGATTATCATCTAGGTTTGGGAAAAGCCTGGCAGTCTGGCCTGCTGCAGACGACAGAGGCTTTTTAGAGAATGGCCAGGAGTGCCTCACCCTCACAGAGAGGCCAGGACAGGGATAACAAGAGTTAACTGGAAGGAAGTTTACAATCTGGGTAGAGGCTGCTCCAAATTCCACAGTCACTGGCTTTGAAGAGCCATCTGTCTGGAACTGATTCGCTCAGAGGACTGGCACACAGAGATAATGAATTTGAGGTCACAGGGTCAAGTTCATGTGCATCTGAACCAACCAGCTTGTGGAGGGTAGTGGAGAACCATGAGTCCACAGCTGCTGGACACTCTCCAGCCCTGCTGGCTATGGGGGCATACAGACTTGGTTGCCCAGAAGAAAAATGGCGGAAGCTCTTTCATTCAATTCAGAAAGTTTTAATCGAGCACCTACTTGAACAAGAGGATGCTCTCCCACCTAAGTGGAGTTAGCAAGTTAGCAAGGTCTGATCCCAGCCCTCAAGAAACTCACAGTCTGGTGGTTGAAACACAAAGGAAGACTAGCAATTCTCATGGAGCTAAAATAAAGGAAGAAACAGATGCTGTAAAAACAAGGATGAGAGAGATGGTATCTTAGAGGCGAGGCTGCCAGGACCAGGTGGAATATTAAAAGGGCCCTTGAGGATAATTATTCTTTCACCAAGAAGAATCAGAAAGTGAGGTAGGGGTAAATATATCCCCAGGTGTTTTCTTGATCAGTGACCTCAGATCCCTCCACTACGAGTCTCTGCTTCTTCTCTGTACAACTCTACCCTCTTCCAAGTTTCAGTAACCCCTCAACTTTCTTCTCCCATCATGCCCTAGAGATGATGTTTTATTGGATTGGCCAAAAAGTTCATTCGGGGTTTTCCGTAAGATGTAAGATAGTATGGCAAAACCTGAACAAACTTTTTGGCCAAAACAATAGTTTGGGTACCCCCACAAACAAACTCCAAGCCAGGAGTCTGCAAACTTTTCTAGTAAATATATTCCCCTTTCCAGCCCATACGGCCTCTGTCACAACTCTTCAACTAATTCTGTCCTTGTAGCATGAAAACAACCATAGATAAAACATAAAGGAAGTGACATGGCTGTGTTCTAATAAAACATTATTTACAAAAACTGCTACCAGACTAGATTTGCCCCATGAACTATAATTTGATGCTTTAAGCAATAGGCTCAAGAGAAAGCAGTTTATTGTTAGAGCGAGGAACACAGGCGAGAAGGGACATGATACAGGGATGGAAATGCGGCCAGTAAGGATTGTATTTTCAAGCCAGTTTCTAATGTGGGCTATTAGAGATTAATCCTATGGATAAGCTATGGAAAATGATAGAAAAAAATCTCAGCATTATCTTGGCCAACAGGCAAAAGAGCTGAGGTATTTATACCTCCACATACATCAATCATAGTTTAAGGGCTTTCCTTGGGAGGACATAATTCCCAGGAAATTCCAACCCACCAGACTGTTAGGTGAACTGGGTTTTTCCACCTCTGACAAAATATACAGATGCTGGCCGTTGGAAGTCAGGCTACTTCCAGAGAATAGAGATAAGGACTCAAGAGGATGGAGTGAGCACAGACAGGGTCTGTGACAGCCCATCCCTGCACCACTCAGATCTGGCCATGCCTCACATTAAGGTGACTCAATCTAAAAACTAATTCTTCAGAAGAGTAATGCAAATGTCTTAAAAGAAGAGAGTTACAGCCGTAAAAAGGAATGAAACTGGGACATCTGTAGAGACGTGGATGGACCTAGAGACTGTCATACAGAGTGAAATAAGTCAGAAAGAGAAAAACAAACATCGTATATTAATGCATATATGCAGACTATAGAAAAATGGTACAGATCAACCAGTTTGCAAGGCAGAAACAGAGACAGAGATGTAGAGAACAAACATATGAACACCAAGGAGAGAAAGCAGGGTTTGGGGGGGGGGGGTTGTGAACTGGGAGATTGGGATGGCCATACACACATTACTAAAAAGAAAAACATCAAATTGTACATTTTAAATATATGCAGTTTATTGTACGTCAATTATATCTCGATAAAAGTTCTTAAAAAAATAAGAGAGTTAGGGGGGTGCTGGACCAGCTACAGTCGCCACTACTAAGCTGAACCCAAGACCACAGCTGATACTCATCATGTCCCTCTTCTACCATCCATTCTAGACTTCTCTCATCAGCCAGTACTTCTGCTGATCTAGGTTACTTGCCAAATGGGTTAACCTAACCTTAGCCCTTCCTTCATCATGACCATGTACTTTGAGAGCAACATCTTTCATGAAATAAAATGGTGACACTACACATAAATCTCTCAGCACACAATAGGTGCTCAGAATTGCCAATTCCTTACCTTCAAATTGTATTCACGTGAAACAAATAGGATGGGCTTCCTTCACAACAAAATAGAGCATTTTACAAACGCTGAAACCCTCCTTCTGCCTGATTTCATACACTAACATGTTCTTGCCAAATCCAGCTATTCGCTCAAAACGCGTTCATTAGTGTGATTCTTCTGGTGCTTCCCTAGGAGAAACCACAGCGAGCTACTTGTACAAAGCGGCAGCACTGGCACCTGATGGAGCCCAAAGCCAAGGAGATGATCCTCAGTCCAGAGGCAATTTCCTCCCTGTTATGTTATCTGGCCTTCTCATCAGCTGCCCTACAGAGCGGGACTCCATAGGAGAGAAGAGTTCTTGCCCTGGCATTACTGACTTTTCAGAACCTCAAGGCTCTTCCAAACAGCATTTTTTCAGGCTCATTTCACTTCCTGCCTTTGCTTCAGCAGTCTGGAAAGAGAGTCAGGAGAATGCTCTCCATCCTTTGTCCTAGAAGGCCGGGAGAAGCCATGCCAAATAATTTGGTGTCAATCCCCTTTGGCAGGTCTGTGACAGAGGGAGGACCTTAGGGCCCATTGGTGCCAAATGGGTCCATGCACAATTGAGGATGGAATCAGCTTTTTGTGGCTCCTCACTCTGGATGAGAAGGAGACCACCAGGAAAGTGTCAGCATGGCCAAAGTGAGAGTCTGCAGGAAAGAAAGGGGCTCTCTTTCCCACTCCTCTTCTCAGGCCAACAAGAGAGTTGTGGGAGAGGTTTGCAGCGAAGTATCAGATCCGGGTCTCACTTAGAAGGGGTTCCAAGGTTCAAGAAGAGGCCATTGGACAATTCACCCCATAAGGAGGCAGCACAGTACAGAACCCTGGGCTGCCTCCTGCTTCCCTCCTCTGCCAACTGCAAAACCTCAGCAGCGCGCATCCGTTATGGCCCAGTGTTCTCATACATAGGATCAGTAATACATGCCCTGAACTATTTCACCAAGATTCTTGGCAAAGACACAAAACTAAGATCATAGATGTTAAATTCTTTCGTAAACTGTAAAACACTTTATAATTGCAACCTGTCAGGGTGAGCCTAGGTGTGTCTTTAGGGAAAGAACCTGCAGTCAGAAGTCTTGAGTTCGAATTCTAGCTCCATTTCCAATTAGTTAGAAGACACCAACACTCAGCCTCAATGTTCTATTTTGGGAAATTCGGAAAGTAAGTCCTCCTACAGAGGTTTGCCACGGAGTTTAAGTGACCATGGTTGGAGTTACTTCAGGGAAAGGATAAATTGCTATTTACCTGTGCCCCAAGCACTGCCTCCAGTAGGTAGAGTAAGAGAGTGTAAAACAAAAAAAGGTGGTTCTTGAATGAATGGGCAACATAAAGCAGAGTAATATACCTAAACATTAACAACCATAATAATAGTGACAATGGTAATAAATTGTATTAAGTGAGGCGCCGTCCTAACCAGTTCCCTTATGTTATCATATTTAATCCTCATAGCAACTGTTGATAATTCCCTTATCAGGTTGATCCTTCACATGAGTAAAGCAAGGCTTTAAGGGATTAAGTAGCTTATCCAAAGTCACCCACGTTGTCCCCAGAGAAGCCAGGATTCAAAACCACACCTCTGACTCTAGAAACCAGGTTCTTGCACAGACAGATGTGCACATGTGTGAGCGTGACCAGAAAGGGCACAGGGCTTCGCGAGCACACACGGGAGGAAGGGTCAGCACGTCCTGAGGACAGGCACGCACTCCCTACCTATTAACCTCATGGCCTTGGTGCGCTTGTTACCCCTGTTTTACAGATGAGAAAACTGAGGAATGGTGAGTTCCTTGCTGCAATATTAACACCGAGTAAGGGGCAGAGCCAAGATTCTAACCCAGGCAGTCTGGCTCTGCTCCATCCACTCTAGACACGGCTTCACAGACACACACAGTCACACATGGAGCGGTGCGTGCACGCCCGCCTGTGTGCACACACATGTGCCCACACACGCAGACTTCTACTCACAGGACTCTCCTCCTTCTCGTGTTCTGCAGGGCCCTCGCTGACAATGCAAAGGAGATGGAGAGCCCCACTGTCACGGTCGTGAGTGGACTCCTTCTGGTTCTGGGGGATCAGAGGCCCCTGGGAACTGGGAACTGCAGAGGGGAGGGTACGGGGTCCATCTGGAAAGGCTGTGTTGGGCATGAGCCTAGAATTCTGAAGAGTCCCGTGTCACTTTGAACTTCTTCCACATTCATAGAAGAATAAGGAAACTGGAGCAAGGGCATCTCTCAGCATCTCCTCTGGAGCCATCAGACTTTGCTATTTTATGTTGTTTGCGGCACATCAGCAGTTTCTCTTTGCAGTAGAAAAACATCCCACCCTCGGCGCGGGGGCCGGCGGAGGGGGGCCTTCTCAACTCAGAGGCCTTTAGTGACTTCAGTGAGCAAGAGAAAGAACTTACATTTCTGCAGAGCAAACAGGGAGTCTTAGAGGTGGGAAGAAAAGAAGACGGCCAATGGCTGGAAGCACAAAGGGACAGAATGCAAATAGAGGTGCGTGCAGCATGGCGACATGACACCAGTGCACCCCACCCCACAACTCCACCTCCTTCACCCCAGATTGTTCCTCTACAGTGCCCCCCCAACCTGTTATACCTCTGCAGAAAACCCTCACTGCCTTTCCATCGCCCTCAATAAAAATAAAAACTGGGACTTCTCTGATGGCGCAGTGGTTAAGATTACGCCCCCAACGCAGGGGTCCCAGGTTCGATCCCTAGTCAGGAAACTAGGTCCCACATGCATGCTGCAACGAAGAGTCTGCATGACGCAACTAAGGAGCCCGCCTGAGGCAACTAAGACCCAGTGCAACCTAATTAATTAATTAATTTAAAGAAAGTAAAAAGAAATACCCTTCAGCTGGGCTCACAAGGACCTACCTGAGCTGGCTTTGGCCAACTATCTGGTTCTCATCTTCTGTCACATTGGGTACCTCCCATATCCACGCTAAGCTGGTGGGGGCCCCCCAGCAGGGCAGGTGTAGCCCTCACGCCAGGGTCAGAGAGCTATTGCCTCTGCCTGAAGCACTTTCCCTATCATCCTCCATCTCACCCTCTGTTTCACAAATCACATCTGCTCAGCATTTGGCTCAAACGTCTTCATTGCCCAGACCCCAGCGCCCCACACATGTGCACACCTCCCTGAGTCTGATTTCAGATCCTTCCTCGGGGCCCCTAGCAGCCTGCACAGTCCCTCACTGTGTTCAGAACACGCACCTCACTGTGTTATAATCACTGATGCCACTAAATTCTGCACTACTGCAGGACAAGGACCTACTCACACTGCACACAAGCCTGACACACAAAGCACACTGAACAAATGCCTACAGATTACCCTCATTTACTCTATTGCTAGAATCAAGTGAGATGACGATGTGGACTATTTGGTAACCTGAAAATAACTGTATAAGCTAATGCTCTACTTCTAATGGCTAACGAGATAAAAGGAATTTTGCCCAAAGCCTATTTGAAAGACATTTCTGACAAAAGAAATGTGACAGTTTTAAATGCTATTTCTTATCAGTACTTATCAACAGCATTTTTTATATTGAAAAGTTTTTTTTTAATTTGTGTATATAGGTGTGCTTTTGTTTTTATTTTTATCCCTGCCTTATTCCAAAAAATAAATAAATAAAAGATTTTGAGGCAACTTTTCAAGGTGTTGTCATATTTCCCACCACCTCAACCTTGCTGAAAGAGTAAAAATATCACATTGCCTGCATGTTGGAATGTTCAGAAATAATTCTGTTTGGGAGTTTTGCTGACTGAGGTCCACAGTGCTGAGAGATCTCAGTGGGGCAGTGGCAGGTAACCCCAGGATTTACACGTGGCCCAGACTGCAGAGAGATTTGAAAACAGTAAAATCTGAGCCGTTGAATCCCTCTTGGAAAGTGAGCGGTCAGACCAGCTTAGACACTCGAAACTTATTAGTTTTATCAGAACTTACTGTGTACCCTGTCTTAAAGGCTTTCCATGCATATCCTTATTTAAATCTCTGCAGAAGGAAGTCCAAAGGGTTCCCAATTCTGTACTTGAAGAACTGTCTTTCAGCGAGATCCACCAGCTGGCCCCAGCCTCAGAGTGGGACCCACACCCAGGCCCCTCTGTCCCACGTGTGAGGCTCTCAACCACGGTGCTAAGTGCCCTCCCTGGTCTGTTTCATCTCACCTCTGACATCTGCCCTGAGATGGGAGCTATGACCATGAGGCAGCCTACAAAAGGCAGGACCGAAGGTCAAATCCGCCCCTGGCTGCAGGAGAAAAACTGAAGGGGGACAGCCATCACAGAGTACGTGCAGAGAGAACAGGCTTGGGGTTCAGAGAAGCTCAGGTTCAAATCCTGGCCTCTCCACTTAGGAGCACCAAAAGTGTGGGCAATAAAAATGTCTGGGCTTTTATTTCCTCATCCATACAAATAAAATAAAACAAACAAAACAATTTTAATCATCCTAGGTCTACAAGGATTGGTTAAGTCTGTGCACTTTCAGCACACTTCGCATAGCAGGCCCTTGAATTACGCTGGCTCTCTTGGTTAGAGCAGGTTACTCAGCCCAGATGCTATTAACATTTGAAGCTGATGAATCTTTGTTGTAAGTAGCTGGCCTGTGCGTTGGACGACCTTAAGCAGCATTCCTGGCCTCTACCCATGAGATGACAGAAGCATCACCACAGCTGTGACAACCACAAACCTTCCAGATATTGCCAAATGCCCCTGGCAGAATACTGCAGGGCTAGATGGGAGTCAGAGGAAAGGCAGTGGCCCTTGCAGCCAAGGTTACAAACTTCAAAAAATGAAGGCCCCAGCCAGTAAGTCTCACTTATCATTGCTGCTCCTGGAGAAGCCACTGCTGGGCACTGGGGAGTGTGTATCAGGTTGGCTGGGCCACAGTCCCAGTTATTCAGTAAAACTCGAATCCCTGTGTTGGCTTGTAGGTATTACACAGATGTCATCAAAACCCCTAAACAGCTAAAGTAAGGGAGTTTGTCCTGGATAAACTGGGTCAGGGGAGCATGGGGGATGACTGAACCAGTGTGAAGGAAGGCCTGAAAGGTAGAGCTGAGTTTTCCCCAGGCGAGAGAAGAACTTCTGCAGCCCGTGCTTGTGGGTTTAAGCTTCTTCCTGTTATGACTTCCTGCCCTACAGATTTTGGACTTGCTTAGCCAGCCAATCCCATAAATCAATTCTTTGTAATAAATTTCTAGATAGATAGACAGATACACATATATAATATATACACATCTATGTACATATAACCTATATACACATATATAATCTATATATGATATATGCATGTAAATACTATGCATCTATGTGCGTGCATGTGTTTCTGTGCCTATGTGTGTGTATAAATACATGTGTGTGTATCCTACCGATTCTGCTTCTCTGGGGGAACACTGAATGATACAACGCTAGCAAACCATAGAAAACTCTGTGGTTGAACCTCATTCCCTTTGAATAAGGGGCAGCTCTGCAGGACTTGAGCGCTCTCACATGCAAGCTGTCATGCCCAAAGGACTCTTGACATCTTTTTCCTGAGAGCTGTGCAGGTGTGGACTGGATTCCAGTTTCAAGCAGCTGTGTAATTATGTGCCTGGTACTTAACCTCTCTGTTCCTCTACTGACTCATCTGTAAGCCTCTTGGGGTTGTGCCTAATAAAATACGGCATTCTTTACATTAGATACAAATAGACGTTAAAAAGACTTTTTCAATCTTATAAAAAATGTAAATTACAATAAAAAATAAGGCATACTAGTTCCTCCTGGTTTATTTCAAAAGAAGTATTCATGTTCTTTTTAACTTAGTTACATTATAAAAGGATTTACAGAAACTAAAGATACTTATAGAAATGCCCTTATTGAAAAGGATGACATGCATTTTAAAGAGGTCATAGCAGTGTCTCGTGAAACATTTAAGATCCATTAAAAGGTCTAAGTATTTGACTCAGGCAGTAAGACACCAATAGTCTCTTTGTTCGTTGAGATGTCAGCCTTTAGAATATTCTGTATAAAGTTCTATTGATCATGGGTCTGCACTCATCTGCATTTTAAATGTCTTTCTCCGGCTGGTCTGTGGCAAGCAGAGTGCAATGTAATTGCTGTTACTCTGCCAGGCACACGGGGTGGTGGAAGTGGTGTAGATGGGGAGGACGTGCGTGCACAGGATGCAGGAACTGATGGGATATTGGGTGGGGATTCATTCAGGTTTAGGTGGCTGTGAGGGTGCCTAGAAGCAAAGAAGAAAAATGAGGAGAAAATCGATCCCTGCCCCAGGACAGTTCCACATGCCGCAGAGCAACTAAGCCCATGCACCACAGCTACTGAGCCTGTGCTCTAGAGCCTGTGAGCCACAACTATTGAGGCTGTGTGCTGCAACTACTGAAGCCCACGTGCCTAGAGCCCATGCTCTGCAATAAGAGAAGCCAATGCAGTGAGGAGCCCGCACACCACAATGAAGAGTAGCCCCCGCTCGCCACAACTAGAGAAAGCCCATGTGCAGCAACGAAGATCCAATGCAGCCAAAAAATAAATTAAATAATTAATTAAATTAAATAAAAAAAAGAAAGAAAATAACAGATTGACTTGTGCTGGTGTAAGTGTTGGGGGTAGAGGTCCACAAAGGGACTTAGACGAATAGGATGCAGACTGCAGAGCATCCTGGGCTGACATGGATGGCAGCATGTACCATTATATTTTAACCATATATTTGCCTCAGTTTTAGGCTGTGCACACCTTGTGGGTGGGGGGCCATGTCTTTCCACCATGGTGCCCAGCAGACCTGTACACACACTCCATGACCGCTGGTTATGAGAAGGGTTCCATTGGTCGGGGAAGCCTGCAGTGGGCTGCTCAGTCACTTGAGCTGGTCCTCACTTCAGGCCACCACTCCAGGCCCTTAGGAAGACTGGCCAAAACAAGGCCAAGGTCCTCCTTGGACCAACGCTTCCCAGGCAGGTGAACTATATGGGAAAGCATGCTCATGCAATCAGAGAAGTGCCAGGTTCCAACACTGGAGATCTAGTATGTTCTTGGGAACAAAGCAGAATCCAGGCATAGAACCAGAGTCGAGGGTCAGCCTCAGAGGCCAGGGGCTCAGGGGAGGGGGCGTGGGGTCCTTTAGGGCCAGGACTGGGTGCAGAGATGGGACAGAAGTGCACTAGAGAAGGCTGTTTCCGAGCCGTGCCTCCAATTACAGTCATACCTCATCACTTGAGGACTCCAGGTTTGCAAATTCACCTATTCGCTGAAAACATATCTGTAACCTCAAAAACATATCTGTAACCTCAAAAACAATACTTGTGGAAGCTTTGGGGGCCATTTGTGGATATCCGCAGAGCTGCAAAAAATTTGAGTCACTCAACGGACACATTCCCAGCTGAGGTAGGGCCAGGAGATGTTCTGTCTCATTTCAACTCTCACACTGCAGCCTACTTAGTGCCATGTTTTCCACATTTGGGGGCTCTTTGGAGGTGATTTCACCGTTTAAAATACTCGCCCAGCATAGTCCTGACGTGCTCTCTGATGCTCCTAGGACAAGAAGGCTGTGATGTGCCTCATGTATGAAATAAGCTTCGTTCAGGCATGAGTCCTGGTGACTGTGAATCCAATGTTAATGAATCAAAAATCTGTATTAAATAAAGTGTCTTTAAACAGAAACACACAGAAAAGGAGGTTATGGACTGATTAGTTGATAACAACAACCTTGTGACCAGAGCCTCTCAGGAAACTAACCCTGAACTTCCCGTAGAAACAATGTTTCAGTATTTGCTAGTTTGGTGTTCACAGCAACCCTATAAAACATAACTTCTGAGAAGAGTGAGAATTGGCTGTACCTCATCGCCTGGGATGAGGCTGCATGGACAGGCTCTGAGCTAGACAGGATCTTCCCACCAGGGTGCATTTCTCTTCCTGCTCCAGACTTCTCATCACCCGAGGGGTGGCAGCCTATACGAATTCATAACCCCCTGTCTTCTGCAGCCAAGGCAGGCAGATGCCAGCTCAGACAGAAAAGAATACTCCACAGGGAACAATTAAGAAAAGCAGACTTAGAGTTCCCCATCCCTCCATTCCCTGGTGGGAAGATCCCCACAGCAGCTGTAACACGATTACTGTCCTTGCCTCTTCAGCAGCTCGATCATAACAATAAAAAGAAGCTATTCTTAGCCCAGAGCGTCTGCAGAGAGGCAGCCTCAAAGGAACAAGGCTACTTCTGCACCCTCAGAGGAAGCCACGCCACGTGAAAGGTCCAGGGGAAGGCAAAAGAGCCGCTAGTGGCATAGAGCAGACAGCAGCCTCCCAGGCCCCACGATCTAGGATGACTTTGAGACAATTTCATTTTCATCCCCACCGTGGCAGAGGCACACTTCAGCACCCTCTTAGCTCCTTTCCCAAAGACAATTTAGTAACATCAGGAGCTGGATCTGTCTTTTTTATGATGGTATAAATAACAGCTATCCAGGGCTGGCCTTGGCTCTTGTTCTCACCAAATATTAAATTAGCTTCTGTAGGAGACAGTAAATTTAAAGCCATACTTTACTGTTTCTATAAAAACTGGGAGAATCAAGAGCAGGGTCTGCTGAACCTGGAATTGCAAAGGTAGAGAGGGAGGCAGGCAGGCTGGAGGAAGAGACCACTCGTTAGCTCATCATGTCCCCTGCCCAAAGCTCATAGACTGGACTCTACCTTTATGACAATTCTCACATCATGGGATCTTGATTATTTTCTTAATGGAAATGAGGAGCAATGACTCTTCAAGGTTTCTAAAGAGGCTCTGTGAACTGAAGACTCATCTCTCAGTCTTTGCCCCCCTCCCGTCCCAACAAAGTTTTTTGGAATAAGAGTCCGATTGTTCAGAGGAGCTAGCATTTCTGGAAGCAATGAAAGGCCAGCTTTATCAGGCTCCTGCCTGTAAACGAGAAAGGTCCGGGAGTAATCCCTGTTGACTCCTTGCCTGAAGATCGAAGGCCTGAGTGCTTTCACTCATGCATTCATTCATTTGACAAGTGGATATTCAGCACCAACTATGTTACTGGCTGTGCCGTGCACTGGCGATGCAACCAAGAGCAGAACATCACCCCAGCCTTCGGGGTGCTCACGGCTGAGTCAAGGACAAAGGCGTTTGAGAAGACCGTTGCCGTCCAGTATGGGGGCTGCAGGATAGGAGAGTGAAGGTGCCATTGAAACATGTGAGGAGGTGGAGTTCCCTGGTGGTCCAGGGGTTAGGACTCCACACTTTCACTGCCGGGGCCGGGGTTCCATCCCTGGTCAGGAACTAAGGTCCCACAAGCCTTGCAGCCAAAAAATAAAATATAAAAAGGAAATATGTAAGGAAGGCACCCAACCCAGTGTCGAGTGATCAGGGAAAACTCCCCAGAGAAAGTGGCATTGAAGCCCAAAGAATGGATGCCACTGACCAGGCCAGTGGGAGAGGCAGCCTATCACAACACAGGCAAGGGTGAGAGAGAGCCTGGCATGTTCCCATAAGCTTGTCAGCTTGGCCCATGGAGTGTGAGAGGGGGAGTGATGAGAAATGAGAATGGAGAAGTAAATGGGGGCCAGATCATGCAGGATTTAAAACCTTAGCACCCACTTACAAATTTGTTTTTCTCATGATAAGAACTTTGAAGATCTACTCTCTTAGCAACCTTCACACGTGCAACCGTCTTGTAAACCAACCTCAATGGGGTAATCATCACATAATCTATACATATATCAAATCATTACGTTGTACACCTAAAACTAACATATCGATTATATCTCAATTTTAATTAATTAATTAAAATGAAAATGAAAACCTAGGCCCCACACCCAGTGGCAGATTCCTGAATTCCCCTGTAGGGAGGCCAGGTTAACTTTCCCAGGGCTAATCAGGTGTCCTGTGGTCCTGGCCCCTCCCCTTGCTTGTCAAATCACCGCTCCCAGCTCAGCCCAGGAGCACCTTATGTCTTGGAGGTTACAGAGAAAAGACAATGAGAAAGACAAGCACTTTTAAGAAAAAACTCAAGCCTATCCATGTGCTGGTCTCAGGCTCTGTAAGAGCACTGGTGACTCAAGTCAGAGAGTTTTCTTCCCAAGATGAGGCTCCGTTTATCCCCTGATCATGGACCAGTTTGGGGTGAGCAACCTGCTGAATCAGATGGTGAAGATTCTCTGTATCAAATGCCAACTGACTTCAAGGTTTCTGAGGTCATGAGTCATGAGAGAAACACAAAGAAACAACAGCTGCTCAAATAAGGAGGCAGCCTGCATTTCCGGACCACATGGAAGATGCAAAAACCGACCTGAAAGTCAGGCCAAAGTTTCTTTCCATTATGGCAGCCGACTGAGAGCTCTTACATACTCCTGGGCTTGGCCCCTGAGGTTAATCCTGTTGGAGTGTCCTTTCCCTACCTTGTTCACTCAGCAAACCCACAGTTCTTTGTGGCTCAGTACAAAGTGTCCCCTCTGTGACTCTCCCAGCCCCTCAACTCTCATGTAGAATCAGTTGCTCACTTAACGCAGCTCTGCAGCATTTCACTCTCACCCCTAAGGTAGCAGGTAGAATCATGTTTCACTCAGTACCTCCAGGAATAATCACATCTATTCATCTTCAAATTCTCAGCCCCTAAAAGAGAACCTAGAATGTTATGAGTTCTAAAGCAACATTTGCTGAATGGAGGGGAAAAAAAAGGAGGCAAAAGAAGAATTCAGACTGCAAGTTATGAGCTCTGGTGTCATGAGTTTAGAGCTAGAATTTGCCATGTGCCACATACCAGGGGTTTACTCCGTTAGCCTATTAAATACTCCTCTCAACAAACTACCTGTTGGGTTAACACTCTCATTATGAAAATGAAGAAGTCGTGGCTTCAAGGGTATAAATAACTTGCGCAAGATTGAACTAGATTCAAATCCAGATCTGTCTTGACCCCCAAACTTATGCTTTTTTCACTAATCTGTTTTGATCCCAGGGACACAGAAACTAAGATTTCCCTCAGGTTAATATCTCTGTCATTGGCTGCTGCCAGCCTTTTGTCTGGAAAAGTCATGCAAAAGACCAACCTGTATGAAATTTAAGAGCAAGAAAGAGAAATCATGCTCAATGCAAACTATTATATATACAATGGATAAATAACAAGGTCCTACTGTAGAGCACAGAGAACTAGAATCAACATCCTGTGATAAACCGTAATGTAAAAGAATATGAAAAAGAATGTATATATATGTATAACTGAATCACTGTTGTACAGTAGAAATTCACACAACATTGTAAATCAACTATATTTCAATAAAATACATTTTTAAAAAAGAAAGGAATCAAGCTCCATTGCTTGCTATCATGTATTCAAATACCTAAGTTAAATCTTTGGAATTTTCCACCTCCCAATATGGAGCATAAGCTAAACCTTCTCCTCACACTATCAGGTTTCCTAAAAGAAGCTGCACGGTTTAGGCTCCTGCTAGTTTAGGCAAAGGAGCAAAAACCCCAGAGAAAGCAGCAGGCCTGCAGTTTTCTCTAAGGGGAACTCTTCTCACATTGGAGAGCTTCAGGGTTATCCTCTCAAGTGAGGAATTTCCTCCAGAGTTCAGCCCAGAAAAGCACCAGGCTTTCCCTTCTGAAACTGACATTCTGGAATCAATTGTGTTAGCTATTCTAATGATCATGGCTTCTCTCTTAGGCACATCATGGAAAGCTGGTAAAGCACAATTAATTGTTTTTATAGTTGATGCTCTTTGGCCAAGTAGATTCTTGTGGAAGGCTGAGTGGAATCTCATTCCTATAGATCAGCTCTTGGAATCAGTTAATCCATAAAGTTGGGCATATTTGTATTATTGAAAGATCCAAAATGCATACAATTACTTATATACAAACACCTATGTACACACATGTATACACACACACACACACACACACACACAATCTAGATCACAAACCCAAATAATTACAAGTCAGGTCAGCCATAAAATCGGAGTGAAACTCGCCCTGTAAGAACTGTGATGATCTGGAGAACAAACGACCTTCTGGAGGCACCAGCTACATGTGGCCATGTGGGATCATAAATCCCATGGACGGTCCCGCTGGCCCACCCCTTTGCCTCCTTGTCTGAGGTATCACCCTGTTCTCTCATGTTCCCAGACTCACTGGATGGCTAGTGGGTAGTTTTACCAACTAGAGGTCACCTTGGATTTTGTTGCGTTTCACACAACCCCCATACAGGACTGATGTGACATTCCAAAGAATGGATGACCCTCTTCCAGATGGGGCTGCCACACTGCTGCAAATCGAGTAACCAAAACAGAAGTTACAGAGAACTCAGCGAGTACCAAAACACCAGCCAGACTTATAAACATTAATCTCCTTATTCAAAAATAAAAAAAATCTGTATATCAAATAATCATGTTGTACACCTTAACTATATACAACTTTTATTTGTCAATTATACCTCAATAAAGCTGGGAAAAAATCTGCCTCTGTATTTTTTAGATTGAATATTGGCCAAAACTCCATTAGAAAGAGCTCACAAAGTTTGGGTTAATAAAATTTGGAATTTTGGAAATACAGGCGCATCTCGACCATTAGTTAGCACACTGTTACCACTCCTCTTTCAGACTCATCACAGACCTATGGCTCTTCTCGCAGACTGAATTTTTCCAAGTGATTATTGTTTCCATTTCTGATGCTCCAGTGGTCTCCTCTTGGCTATTAGCAACATTCTCTTCGTCTTTTCTATTTCTTGTAGAATTAGTAGTTCGCAAAGATGTCTTTTCCTTTGCCATTTCCCCAGCTTCTCCTTTTTCCTCTTTTTCTTCCCCCACATCCTGAGCCTCCTCGATATGGGAACGGCAGCCCAGAGCTCCAGCCTTAGGACTGGGACATCTGCCGGGGATTCCGACCTACTAACCAACCGCCTCCCTAGTAAGGATGCCCATCACTCTTGCAAGTGAGGAAGTCCTTGGGGGTTTCCTTATTTACAGATGTCTTTGTAGACTTGTTGCAGCTCTGACTTTAACTGGATTCACTGTTGCACCTTCATTTCTCTTTGCCAGAATGGACTAAATGCAAGCATCCTTGCCTGCCACACTTTTCTAATTTAATGCTTTCACCAAAACCATGTCCAAATTTGTTGCAGGAGCCCTTGTCCTAGACACTCGCAACACTAAAGCAGACGCCGTCAAGCTCTCCCTTGTCCCTCTACCACTCATTGTTCTAAGTGCCTGGTGACTCTTTGCTTGAGGGCTTTCTGTGACCACAAGGGTGGCCTCAGCCAGCATGCATGGCAGTCCAGAAGGGCTGGGGAGTGGAAGCCGGTTGGGAGCTCAGGTTATGGTGAGTGGAAGTGGGGTAGAAATGCCCTAGCTTCCTCACCTCTTGAATAGGATGTGTTCTACACCACCTCCCAGAAGTGCCCAATGGGACTGAGCCCCTATTATGCGGGGCAGTGACCTCCTCATCACTGGACCTCGTGCTGGCTTTCTTCTCTTCCAGTTCTCACTTCTCTCTGCCTTACAGGAGCTGGGATTGCTCTCAAATTACTTCCAATCAAAATCTTGTCTTAGGGTCTGCAACAGAAACCAACACTTTTCCCATCCCCTGGGAATTATAGAGCCTGCCTCACCAACTGGAGTTCATATCCAGGGTTCCTCCAGGGACATGAAAAGGGCACACCTGTTTGAAAATCTGCCCTGCAATAAATTGAATACTACTGGCCCAGAAGCAGCATCCCCTTAGAAACTCAATCTTGTATGAACAGGCTTTGCTGCCTCTGTCCTATCCAGCCAATTGCCCCACTGCACGGTCAGCTGAGCTCTATTACTAGGGTCCCTGCAGTAACCATCTTATATCCCTGCTCACTGGACCAGGTAGCTGACCCTCTATTCTATTCACCACTCCCTGCTCTAGTTGGTGCTGAGTCCGTGAAGGTCACTGTAAGGAGCAGGCGACTACAACAGCACCAATATCCAACGCATTGTCACAGGGGACCAGATGAGCGAGCTTCCGGCATTGACTGGAACACTTTGCTTCCAGGAAGTATTGCTGGTTAGTAGAATAGGAACAGCGGGTTGGAAGTGCAAGTGAATTACTTACTATCTACACTATAATAAATAGGTCAGCAGGAGGAACAGGTATGCAGATAATCCAAATTTCTATCTCAGATGGGTAGGCGCAAGTTAACCTTCTTATTCACAACTCAGATTACTTCCTTCCCGGCCTCATTCTTTATTTGTGGCTCAACCCTACTGAAAACCCCTACCCAGATGGTCCCCAGAGTGGACCTGACCAGACGGGCTCTGTGTCTAAGTGCTCTTTACTTCATTTGCCTGTGGTTTCCTCGTGCTAATGTCATAATTGCACCCACTGCCAGAACTACCAGGAATGATATTTGGGTAGTTTCAGCTTATATTGAAGTCAAGCCTGCACCTAATCAATCTCCCACTCTGTGTTTGCCCCCTTACTGTCGTCAAAAGAAGCCAAGTCTTGGGCCTTCCCTGGTGGCCCGGTGGTCAAGAATCCATCTTGCGATGCAGGGGATGCCGGTTTGAAACCTGGTCAGGGAACTAAGATTCCACCTGCTTCAAGGCTCCTGACCCCACGTGCCACAACTAGAGAGAAGCCCATGCACCACAACAAAGAGCCCGTGCCCTGCAACTAGGACCCAATGCAGCCAAAAAGTAAATAAATAAATATTTTTTAAAAAGAAGCCATCATTCCCTCATTTTCTCTCCCTCTTTTACCTTGCTCTGTTTTTAAGAACCTGTTGTACCTTTAACATCTTTCCCTCCTCTTACATATAAATTCCCACTAAGAATTCCCTCTCTGATCAATACCACCACTCATTAACCAGATCTGTCATTTCTGTAAAAGAAATCCAAAAAATTAATTTTACATAAAATCTCCAGATTTTTGAACGTCCACAGCAAAAAAAACCAAACAAACAAATAAATAAAAAACACTCCTTGGGCCAAAAAGAACAAATGCATCTGTAAGTTTGAATGGAGCCTGAATTGGTCAATTTGTAGCTTCTGATAATTATATATTGTATTTGCCCCAGGTTCCACTAACAGGCCATGATGCTTTAGGCTTTCTTGCATTTCTTTTGACTGTTCTCTTAGCTGAGAATTTTTCCTCTCCCCCACTCAAACTGGCATATCTCTTTATAAAGCTTCCTGAATGATATATCATCTGTGAAAATGTCTCTGCTCCACCTATCTCATCCTTCAGAGTCCAGAATTCCCTTCTACAGTATTTCCTGTCTTGCGCTCACACCTGCAGCTGTGTTAACGACATCGTATACTTTTTTGGTGGGCACTTTGATTTCTTCTACACCAGACAGTTCCTGGACATCACAACCTTGTCCTATTAACTCGGTGTATCCATATCTCTACCACCTGGAGATAATATATTTCCAGGTACCTCCAGGTACCAAGTATAATACCTAGCACTTGGATGGTACTCAATGAATGTTTATTGGATAAAGGATGGGGAGAATGAATGAACGGATTCAATAATTTCTTAAACATACCAGAAATTCAAGTTCTTCACAGCAAAGCTGTAGAACCTAGTCACTGGGTCTAAATGTGTCTGTCCTCAAAAGTGACATTAAATATGGGGAACAGAAAAATGACATCCATAACACCTTGTTACTCACCTTTATCTCCACAAGTCCTACTTCCCACGTGTTATTATCATTATCTACCTACTTGTTGGTTTGTCTAACTCAGCGGTGCCCTGCTGAGAGTGACTCTGCAATTCAGGGAATATGTGGCAATGTCTGAAGACATTTTTGGTTGTCACAATTGGGCAGTGCTAGTGGCACCTAGTGGGTAGAGGCCACGGATGCGGCTAAACCTACTACGATGCACAGGACAGCCCCTACCACAAAGGACTGTCCAGTCCAAAATGTCAATAGCACCAAGGTGGAGAGCCCTTGGCCTAAGAGACATTCGCTTTTGTCACTGTATTAGTATGTTTACCGAGTCGAGGTCATTAACAGGATGGGGAATGGGCTTTAGAGTTGGCAACTTAACAGAAATGTTAGCGTGGGCCAGAGCGTTGTCCAGGAGAAGCTGCCAGCACCCTGACCCAAGCTCCTTCCTTTCAAAGCTCCCAGAAGCTCCCCAGCACTTTGCAATTGCTTTGTATTGTGTGTGATTGGGGATGACCTTTTCAGATGAATGGGGGCCTGAACTGCGCAATTGACATGAAAGAAACAAACGGGCTGTGTTTTCGCCTGTGATTTTAATATGGAATTATAGCATTTTCCTCTATGAAAGTTGACACTTTCTATCTGGCTCATATGGAAAATACCATCATTATAACTGTAACGCACAATGAACGGTATCCCCCCCCCAAGAGATATGTTGACATCCTAACCCTCGGTCCCTGTGAGTGTGAGCTTATTTGGAACTAGAGTCTTTGCAGATATAATCAAGACAAAATGAAGCCATACTAGATTAGGGTAGTACCCTTAGAAGGAGAAAGAGAGAGAGATTTGAAGACACACAGGGAAGAAGGCCATGTGATGACAGAGAAGAGACTGGAGTGATGCTACTATTAGCCAAGAAATGCCAAGAATTGCCAGGAGCCCCTAGAAGCAGAAAGAGATGAGGAAGGATCCTTCCTCACGCCGTTCTCCACGTGGCAGAACGTGGTTCTGCCAACACCTTGATTTTGGACTTCTGGTCTCCAGAACTGTGAGAGAATATATTTCTGTTGTTTTAAGCCACCCAGTTTGTAGTCATTCATCACAGCAGCCCTAGGAAACCACCACACTCACAACATCCCAGGCACAGTGTGTACATTACCTCATTTAATCCTCACAACCGGCCATGAAGCAATACCATCCTCATTTTAGGTGATAAAATTGAGGCTCAGAGAAGTCACAGGACTGCTCCACAGTCACACAGCTATAGTGACAGAACCGGGACTCAAACCAAGGGCCACGTCCCTGATTCCAAGGGCCACGCCGTACTCCTCAACAGGCACTGTGTTAATCAGTTTTCCCTCTCCCCACCCCCAGCCCTTGAAAAATCAGAATTTCAGTTAAAGCTTTGCAGCTTCTGGTCATCCTTCAATGTGCAGGGTACAATTCTCACAGATCCTCTCATCGTGTTGAGTTTTTTTTGAAAGGGAGCACTATTCATATCCGTTCACCTCTTCAGTGATCATCCTCACGGCTAGTCATCCATTTGAATTCCCCACGGCATCTTCCTAGGTCCATGTGTCCTGGTTTTCAGGCCCTGCTTCACTAGTCCTGCCTGAGTGGACTCAGGGGAAGACCCCAAGGGGAAATGGAAAGTCCCTGAGATTAGATTCCACAGACCTGGGCTTGGAGCCCCTTCTCAGTCACTCCTCGGTTGGACCTCCCTGGTCCCCACTTGTAAAACACAGACAGATGTGGAAAGGGATCCTTTCGCCTTCACTGGCCTCCGACCTGCCATATCATCACCTACAAGGGTTTAGGTCCATGGCCAAGTAGCACAGTCAAGGTCTAGTGAAATATACCCTCTGTGTCTGGCCAGGACTTAAGCCCTCCCCGACCTGCCTCCCTGTGAGCTGGACTTCAGGGCATACAAACCTCAAGAAATGTCCTTGTTCTTCCCAAAGCCACAGCCAGAACCACTGTCAGATCTAAGCTTCTAGGGCCTGATCTCCATTTCCCTGATCCCATCGGGATCCAGTTAGCACCCTGCTGCCAAGCAGAGGAGCCTAAGGTCCAGGCCTCGAAGGAGCTGCTGCTGTCACCTCTTTGCTCGCCCTGGCTCACCTCCTAGTTCCCAGGAAGCTGGTGGGCAGACCATTCCCCTAGTTTGGGGGATGCAGAGAGTTTAAGTAGAGTCACTTCTTCCTACTATTCTCCTTTGCTAAGAGCAGGACTAGAACTTCAGAGATATTTGCTAATGAGAGAATCTCTTTTCCTTTTGTGGATGAGACTGGCTTGCCTTTTCTTTTCTTCCTGGGCACCCAGCTAGACCACAGTTCCCAGCCTTCCTTGCAGTTAGGAGTGGCCATGTGCCTGAGCTCTGGCCAATCAAATATGGGCTGGAGTGATGTATGTCATTTCCAGGCCGGCTGGTAAAAATCTCTCACACATTACCCCCTTGTCTGCTGGTGGGAGGTCAATGCCCAGGGAGATCTCGGAAGCCAAATGGGGGTGACAGCAGAGGCTCCATCAGTTTGGGTCCCTGAATAACTGTGGACATTGGAGTTCCTTCCCCCTCCCCATGCTGCCAAATGGACCAATGCTGAGCAAACCACAAACTTCTACTGTGTTAAACCACTGAGATTTAGGCATTTTCTACCATAGCAATTCGCATTACCTTAACTAAGGTAATTTACGAATGTGCTGGTCCTCCACCTATCATTTTATCTAGGGAACTGCCTCGCCTCTTTACGCATTGTTGACTTTTTTCTCTGGCACTAGTGGCCCCTGATCTCTGTCAGTATCCATGAGAGGGAAGAAGTCACATGTGTTGCATAGGATGCCAGGGGATCTCCAGAGCTCCAAACCTTCCCCAGAGCACCAGTCATGAACAGGTTGCAGGGGATGCTCTTTACACCAGTGAACGTTCTGAGATGCCTGTAATGGGCTGGGCCCCATGCTTGGGAGCCCCTGTTCTGAAAGATCTAGGACTCTAGGAGGGTTGGGACGACAAATAATCCCAACTCAGAAAATCAGTGTTCTTCAGAGTGCATTATTCATCAGCTTTTTCCTGTGACCTCACTGCATAACACATAATCCTCAGATCCCAAGGGCTCATAACAGCATTTATTTTACCATCACAGGTCTGCAGGTTGGCCGTGCTCAGCTGATCTGGGCTGGCCATGGCTGAGCCCAGTTCAACTCCAGGTTGCAGGCTGGGGTCAGATCTGATCTACATCTTTTCATTCTGGGACTCAGGTGGGACAGGAAGCAGCTTCCCAGGCTGCTAGGAACCTACCATGACTCTTAAAATCCTCTGCTCAGACAAGCACACTGTAACCCTTTCCACATTCTTCTGGCCCAAACAAATCACATGGCCAAGTCCAACTTCAAAGGGGTAAGAAAGTAGACCCCTCCCATGGGAGTTGGTGGGAGAGAGAGAGAGAATACTTCCTGAAAAATAATCTACTAGACAGAGAGAGAAGATATAATTAGCAACAACAGCATAGGAAAGGGAGCACTGAAGTCAGCCTGGGAGGTCAAAACAGCCAAGCAAAGGAAGGATGGTGGATTTGACACTTGGGGGCTAAGAGGAGTTGGACCAAGGGGAACAGCAGGGGGAACAGCAGGGTGAATTCATTTCAGACGGAAGAAATGGCATGTAGAATACTGGCAACACTATTTGTGAGAGCAAGCATCTGGAATATCTCTAAATGTCCTTCAATAAGAGATCTGTTTACAAAAAAAAACAACCCATGGAACAATTAAACTGTTGAACACCATGCATAAGTTAAAAAGAATTAAATTGATATAAAATGACACAGAAAGATTTTTCTAGACCTGCTGCTAGGTGAGAAAAGCAAATTCCAGAATGTACATATTATTGTAAGATAATATCATTTAAATAAATACCCATACTTACAATAAAAATGTTATATTTTTAATAACCTGTATATAATAAAACATATAGATTATTAATTAATCTAGATTAGGTAGATAATAATTATGTTATATATTATATGTTATATTTTTAATAACCTATATATTACAATGTCATATAAATTAATCTAGATTAGGTAGATAATAATTAATTATATTATATCATATGTTATATTTATATATTACATTTTTAATATATTCTGTATATTTGTCTATATTATATATGTATATATAGAGAGAGATAAACAAGAGTCAAAGTGAGAAGAAGAGGGGGTGGATTTGTGTGTATAAAATCATATCCTCCCCCAGAAACAACCAAGAAGATTGCATATGAAATGGCCAGAGCAGTTATTTACAAAGTCAGCCTAGCTGGCCAAGGGAGACTCTAGCTGTCTCTGCAACATTAGTTTATTATAAAAAGTTGTGCTTGTATAAGCATCTTTTTTTTGGCCATGTCACGTGGCTTGCAGGATCTTAGATCCCAGACCAGGGATTGAACCTGGGGCCATAGCAGTGAGAGCATGGAGTCCTAACCACGGGACCCCCAGGGAAATCCCTAGAAGCATCTGTTTTACTGAACAGGCTGGGATGACTAGATTCTTCTCCTCCACTTGGTGCTACATTCGCTGTCTGGAATCCTCCTCCCCACGCCTCTGCAGGATCTCGGCAGGTTTGGGAGCAAGACCAGTCCCTGTGGTCACCATCAGACAATCAAACGTGCTTCATTCGCTTTGTCATAACAACAGTCCTGTTTTTACGATTTAAAACCCACCCAGTGCCACAATCAAAGCCCGGTCCAGTCCTCTATCACGCTCTCCCACATCACAAGCTAGAGCGCGTGGTAGCAGAGGGTAGTCTTAGTGGGACATTCTTGCTCACCACTTCCCAGTCCCTAGCAGCGTTTTCTGGCTCTGAAGGAAACGCTGGACAGAGGCGGTGAGGGGCACAGGGCACAGCACAGCGAGGAGGATGCGGATGGGATCAGTTCTCCCTGGACCAGAGGATGCACACGGGAGGCTATTTCTCTCATGGGCACTTTTGTGGGGATTCTGGAGATGTACCCCAGCTTCCCCGATGATGACCTTGGACTATAACTCCTAGAAACAGACAGCTCCTCTCTCAAGTCACCTCCTAACTGGGCTCTGGTGCTCCAGCCCATCCAGTCTCTGCGGAGCTCCTTCTGGCTGCCCTCTGGGTTGGGGTCCCAAGTAAGCCCCCTGCCCACAGGAACACTCATGCATCCTTGCCCTGTTCTGAAGTAAAGGGCAGCTCCCAGCCATTGCAGCCACCTCTCTTCCCCTGCTTCCCAGTAGTCCACCATCTGTATCCTCGGTCCTTTAGTCTTCCCAGATGGGATGTGCACACCAGGCCTCATGATTTCTGAACTCATGGTGTCACAGGAGACACCAGGCCAGCTCTCTGAATCGTCCCTGTGAGGCCCCTCAGACTCCGCCGGAGGTAGAAAGGAGTTGAGGTGGTGGGGGGGGGGGGGCACAGGACACCAACCCTCCCTCTAAAACACGGCTCTCTCAACCCTTCAATCCCCATCTCTTTAGAGGCTGAGCCAGATGGTTGCAGTGGCTGGTTTACAATGGCGACGGGGCAGTTTTCAGCCTGGTAGCACGCCCTGCATAAGCCACCTGCCCCACAGCTCCCGGTTGTGGGTGTTCTTGGCACCAACTGCAACTGCAAGAGCCTTTGATTTCTCAGCCAAAACTGAGACAAAAGACCCTTTTTTTTAATGCCCTGCTACCTTTGTATAATTAAATAATTAAGACTAAATAATTTAGGAAAGAAAACCTTTGGCTTCCCAGGCAAAATGGAGACAAAAAGATTCCTTTTTAAATACCTTGTTATATCTGCAAAAATTAAATAATCAAAGACTAAATAATTTAGAAGAGAAAGAGCCCTCAGGAGAAAGACCAGCGAACAAACAATCCTCTTTCTCCTGCCCTGCACTACACACACACACACACACACACACACACACACACGCACACAGGGCATGACGCACGCGCACACCTGCGCAAACACAAAAGGCCAGGAGATATGAAAGTTCTTGGCAACTTCTGGAAACCATGAGGCGTTCAAATCTGTGAAAAACGAAGTCAGAATCAGAGTCGAGATGAGACAGATCCACAGCCTACACTCCGAGTGCAAACCTGGCTTCCAAATGTCGTTATTCTTTCTTCATAAGGCCTGTAGGAAATTACTATTTGGCCTTTTGACAGGAACCAAAAGTCTGGTGAATGGAGAGTCAGAGTCAGGTCAGGTTTTGCTTTAGACACAAAATGCATCTCTTTGGGGCTTGCGTTACCGTGACAGCCGCCACCGAAGCCACGCCGGGTGGAAACGTCAATGCGCGCAGCTGCCACCCACCACGGGACCAGAACGGAACCAACGTGCCAACAGGAAACCCCACCCCTGGGGGCCACGCACACAGCACACCTCCCCTGTCTCCGGGTTTCCATCCCATCACCGCTTCACCAGCAGGGTTGAAAGTCTTGTTTCCAAGACTTTCCAAGAGTGTTGCTTCACTCACTTAGCGCTGATGTCCGCAGGCTCTCCACCAGGGCTTCGGATTCCTTCCATGCACTCAGGTTCCCTGCTGGGACAATAACTTGACCCGCTTGGCGCCGGCTGTGTGATTTCTCTCCCAACATCACATACGCGTTGTTTTTCCAGACCAGCAACCAATTCTCCCAACCAGCTGGGTGTCCAACAATTCAACTCAGTTGACGCTAGCTACCCAGAGTTAGCCTGGACCCCACAGATCAAGGGCTTGGTCCTGTAAGACTGTCCCCACTTCAGACACCAGCAGCAAAGGGGGCCCAGGCTACTGACCCGTCTGCCTGGCTGACTACAAACTCAGGGGTTCCCACACCCCTCTCCTCAGGTTTGATAACTCACCAGGACTTACAGAACTCAGGAACGTGCTTTCCTCATGTTTACCGGTTTACTATAACTATATACAACTCGGCAACAGCCAACTGGAAGAGATGCATTGAACCAGATATGGGGGGCAAGGGAAGCCGAGTTTCCATGTCTTCTTCGGGTGTACCACACTCACCCCAGCACATCAATATGTTCACCGACCCAGAGGCTCCCTAACCCCATCACTTAGGGATTTTTATTGAGCTTCCGTTACGTGGCATGATGGATGAAATCATTGGCTGTCGGCGACTGAATTCCATTCCCAGCCGCTCTCTCCTTCCCAGAGGTGTGAGTGAGAGTGCGTGCGTGCGTGCGTGTGTGCATGCGTGTGTGTGTGTGTGTGGTGGGGGGGTGGGGTTGTTGGCAGTTCTAACCCTCTAATCACAGGGCTGGTTTTTCTGGCAACCTGCCCCCACCCTAAAGCTACCTAGTGACCTGCTGAGAGTCACCTCATTAGCGTAAACTCAGGTATCATCAAAAGGGTTCATTATGAACAACAAAAGACTCTCCTATCATTCAGGAAATTCTAAGGGTTTTAGGAGCTCTGTGCCAGGAGCCTGGGGCAAACATCAAATACATACTTATTCACATTGTACCACACACACTCAGACAGACAGCCTCTTCCTCTATGAGACCCTATCCCACTCCCCAAACCCTGGATCTCACCGAGGGATTTTCACTTCCCTGAACTTGCCATCCTCTCTCACCTGCTGGCCTTCATCATCACCTGTCAACCTTGACCATCTCCCACTGCTCTTCCCAACAGACCCAACCTTCTTGGATTCAGGTGCCAGCTCAGGTAAAGCCTGAGGCCACCATGTTCCTTTGGGTTGGAACCCTTGGGAGTGAGGTGGCCAAGTACAGCTGGTTACCTGCTGGCTTCCTCCCCTGCACACAGACACGAGATCTTACAGTCCTAGTAGGACCTGCAAGTGAAACCATCTCAATTAGAACAATGACAGACTTGACCTTCAATATCTCTGTTATCAAGACTTGTCCAGTAACCAATTAGGCAAAACAAGGACCCCATCAGAGTGTGGATTCTGTGTATCCAAAAAAAGAAAAAACAGTTTTCTGAGGATGACCGCATTCTAGGTTTTCTTTGCTTTTTAAGAATTCCTTGCAGTGATAGAATTAATCCATTCACAATATGTTTTTAAGAAGGATAATTGAAATAAATATCACCTGCTATATTCTCCCCAGGAGAACAGTTCTATCATTACTAACCATTTCGTGCTTTTGTTTCCAGGACACAGATGACCCATGACTCATCCCACCCCCTCCTACTCTGGACTGTTTCTTTAACATAGTTCTTGATAATTAGGGTCCTTCCTATAATCACCCAAGGAGCTTTCACTTAACGCCACTTATATATGGTAGTTACCATACGAAAATATCATTTCATGGGCCATTAATGGGCTTAACAGTCTTATTTAAAAGAAAATAAAAATTCTCATACTTCATAATTTTTAAGTGGAGTTGAAGCAAAAGCACGATGCTAGGACCCCTCATTTCACCTCAGCTAATGTTTATTTAACACCTTCCTGGGCCTGATGCTCTGTGTGTATTGCCTCTTTATCTCACCCAGCAAGCCTACTGTGTAGCCATCAATACCCCTTGCGAATGCGGGAACGGGTTCGGCAAGGTTAAGTTCCTCTGCAAACGTAAGAGTGCTGGGCGACTGCAGAGTCATGATTCAGCCCCAGGGGGGTCTGACACCAGGGTCTGTGCTCTTTTCCCTGTAATAGGCAGCTTCAGAGAAGCCAACAAATAAACTTAGCAACTGTGGTGAAGCACCCGGAGTCTGGAGTGAGGCTGTTGGGTACAGTGGCTGCCTCCACCACAAGCAAGCTGTGAGACCTTGGCCACGTTCCTTTGGTCTGTCTGTGCCTCAGTTTCCCCAGCTGTAAAATGGGAATAATAATGATCGTGACCCTATCAGACTTGTGAGAGTTAAGACCACGGACATGAAGCCTTGGAAGGGTGCCTGGCACCACGCCAGCACTCAGTGCACGTGCCTGTTGTTATCTCCAGCCTCCTTGCACTTAACCTTCAGCCACAGAACAAACCAGCAGGGTATGTTTCCATGAGCTGCGCGGGTTCCACCTTTGAGTGTGTCAGGACATCTGCGTGGCCTCCAGGATGCTCTCCTGTACTATGACAATGGATGAGATCCTCTGGTTCTCCTGTCTGAAATTTTAATCTTACATTTTGATACCTTGTATATTCCTCCTGTAGCTCCTTTAAGATTTTTTATAGATGAAAATATTCAATTCTTTTTTTAACCTTTTATTTTATATTGGAGTATAGCTGATTAACAATATTGTGTTAGTTTCAGGTGTACAGTGAAGTGATTCAGTTATACACATACATGTATCTATTCTTTTTCAAATTCTTTTCCCATTTAGGTTGTTACGGAGTTCCCTGTGCTACACAGTAGGTTCGTGCTGGTTATCCACTTTAAATATGGCAATGTGGACATGTCAGCCCCAAACTCCCTAACTATCCCTCCCCCTACCCTTCCCCCAGCCCCTGGTAACCATATTCAATTCTTTATTTTCACGCACAACTTAAGACTTCACACATGCTCTCCTCTCTCCCATCCCACCCCCAGCCCTGACGGTCTAGAACATTCTTCCATCGTCCTTCTCCTGGCCAGCAGCCACCACTTGTTGGCAGCCTTCCCAGATCCCATCCTCCACCCTCCCTGGGCTCTGTGCTCCTGCCCTCCTTGGTCCTTACCTTTAAAGCAACGTTACCCACTGCCTTGGAACTACCTGTAACTGTATCTCTCCTTCCATTAGATCGTGAGCTAATTGCCAATGAATCCTACAGTCCTGTCTCCAACAGCGTCTTCACTCTGGATGGGTGCTCATATCAACCTACTTGACATCACCACAAGGATACCACAGAGATGCCTGAAACCTGCTTTTCCCTGGTGTTCCCTGGCTCTGCAAATGATGTCTTTGTTGGAGCATTGCCGGAAGCAGATGCCAAGACAGAGGTTCAAGTACAAGTGTTTTGTTTGGATGATTCGGGGAACACGAGGAGGAGAGTGGAGCAGTATCATAGGAAGGCAGGTCAGCTGCTAAAGTGTAGATTATTAATCCCGCCCTGACAGTGGATGACTGATGCTTAAATTCCATGGAAAACAGGAACACATATCTCAGAAGTATCCACCTGCAGATCAAAGGACTGCAAGTATTTATACATCAAATCCTAAAAGTCATCAGTTAAGGGCTGCTTCTAGAGGCATAAATTCCCCAGCACTTCCAGGCTGCCCCCCACTCATGGGCCACCCAGCCTCTCACAGTTCCAGAAGTCCTCAGGGGCAGAGATGAAATACTGCTGGGGGACTTGGATGGAGTGTACTGAAATAGTCAGGTCCAAGGGATATGGGGAGGACACATTCTTGACACTTCCTTCTCCCTTGGTCCCCGTATCCAGCGTAGCACCGAGCTGCGTCACTTTCATTTCTTAAATATCTCTTGTAGACCCTTCTCCCATCCCATTATCCCCATTTTCATGGACTCCTGCCATCACTATTCACTCCCCTTCCCCATAAGAGACCAAAACATGCAACTCACTGTTCCTCCAATGAGAGGAATGGAATTCCCAACCTTTGACATTAGACTCAGCCAGGTGACTTGTACCAGCCAATCAAATGTGACCAGAACTGAAGGTCTATCACTTCTGAGCAAAAGCTTGAAGAACCTGCCTGTGGTCAGCCAAGGCTCTTTTCCTTCTGCCATGAGAACCATGCATCCCACATAAAAACCTATGCCATCACAGTGGATCCCAGAATGAAGAGGATGCTTGGAAAAGAGCCAAAGCTACCCACAGCCAATATATAGTGTGAGCAAAGAAATAAAGCTTTGCTGATGGAAGCCGCGGAGACTTTGGGATAAATGTATCCTCAATGTAACCTAGTGAAAACTGACTGCTACACCTCTGAACAGTCCCACCCCACCCACTCTGGCCTCCTTCCCTCTCCCACTGGGTAATGTTTTAAAAGTACAGACCTGACTCTGTTATTCCCTTGCTTAGAGTGATTTCTCATTGCTCTTAGCAGAAACATCAAAGCCTCGGTCACGGCTGCCAAGGCTCTGGTCCCTGCCTCCCTCTCCAGCATCCTCTGGTCTCACTGTCTGTGTCCTCTGCATTCCAATCCCTGCACCCTTTTTCACACCTGGAAGCTGTCACATTCCCTTCTGCCCAGAGTCTTTACACATGCTGGGGTTTTTTCCCCTAGAATTTTCTTCCCTTCCTTTTCTCTATGTGTACTTAATTCTTACTCTTCTTTAGACCACAGCTCAAAAGGATTTGTGTTCATTCAAGGGGTATTTCCTGAGTGTCTTCTAATACTATAACCTCTTCTATCCTCTGGGGATACAGTGATAACAGTTCTGGCACATAATAGATTTCATTAAATATTGTGAGTGAAACAGAACTTACTATGTGGCAGGCACACCTCATACGAGTACTATTCGCTGGGTACTAACATGATCCCCATTTTATGGGTGAAACACACGAAAGTTAAATGACTTGCCAAGGTCATCCAGTGAAAATGTGATAGAGCTGAGACTCAAAGTCAGGCAGTCTGGCTCCAAAGGCCATGCCGTTAGCCACTATGTGAATGAGTGAGTTAATTAATGCAGGAAGGAAGGAAGGAGGGAGGGACGGAGGAAGGGAGGTCCTTGGAGTGAGAACCATGGACTCTATTTTTACTGCCACAGTGCTGGCTAAGAAAAGATCCAGCACTTACCAAGTGTCCAACAAGTATTTGTTGAATGAGTGATTGAATGAATGAATGAATTGACCATAGATAAACTAAGGAATGAGTTGCCCCAAGTGGTTTGCAATTTCCGTGAGCAGCAATGTGGCAAGTCCCTCCCTTCTGGACCTCAACACACACAAATACCATCTGTGGCAGCAGTCACCTCTGAGTCCGCAGGTCAACGACAGTGACCCTTCCTGTGGGACACAAGAGGTCCACGTCTACAAGAAGATCCTCACCCGACGGTCTCCCCTGAGCCCTTGGACCCTTCCTCCCATTTTAGATGCCACTGCAGAAAGCCCTGCCTTCCCAGGGGAAGCTGGGGAGAGGAGAGCTGTCTGTAGTGTTTTCAGTCCTCTCATCAGCGGGGAAAGGAGCCCAGCTTGAGTCCCTGGGAACTCCAACCAGAGGCTATTTGCAAGGAGAGAAGCCTGGCTTTGCAGAAGATGCTGAGCCTCGTGGGTTCACAAACCAGCATCTGGGGGAAAGCTACTTAGGCAGCATGTATGTCCTCTTGAGAAGCCACATCACACCTTTTAAGAAGCTAATCTGAAATGAATATCACACTAACACTTCTGGTCTGACTGGACCCACCAGTGCTCCTCACTTGGCTTGGCTCCTACAACGACATACAATAGTACTGTCAAATCAGAATGCCCACGAAATGTGCTCGGAACACTACCACATGAAGGCAGAATATTTCTTTCAAAAAATGTTTAGGCCACTGAGACACTGCTTGAGCTGAACAGATGCCTAGGACGCTACACAAGCCCCTGGGGGCTCCCAGCACAGAGGAGACAGACAGTTCTCTGGCAGTTTTGAGCAGACAATGCTAGGAGCCCCATGGAGGGAAACATCACTTAGCCTAAGAGAGGGCAGCTTGCAGACTGTGATACTGGAGTCGATCCCTGTGCTTCTTACATGGAAGGCCTTTATAAGGAAAAAAAAAAGAAGTTTTCTAAAACAAATAACTGTCTTTATACTTTTCAAAAGATTGCTTGCTGTTATTCACCAATAAAGGAAAGCAATAACAGTATCCAAGGCACCTCCAGACCTGGCCCAGGCTTCCTTCCTGCCTTCTCGCTCACGGCAGCCCTGGCCCTCTGACACCCTCCTGCAAGTCCCCAGCACCAGAAATGCCAAGCTTTCTATGTTGCTCCATTGTCCTGAAGCAACTTTCAGGGTCTAGCTTTGCCGGAATTCTACAGAATTGACCAAGGCTTCCCCCCTCTCAGAGCCTCGCATCAGCTTCCCAGACAGGACGGGCAGCCCCGTCCACAGGCTCTCACAGGCCCCACGCTTTCCTGGTGAGGCTGTGAACGACAGGAGGGCAGCAACCTCCTGGCCACCTGCCAGGCTCCGAGGGGCACCCAGGGATTATTTGCTGAGAGATGACTGACCAGTTGGATGGGTTGCATAAATGATGGCTGTATCTGACAATCATACTTACAAGTCAGAAGGGAAACAAAATCTGCCTTTACACAGGAAATATGGAACTAACCAAATACTCTGTCACCACCTATTTCTTTTACTCCTGGGAAGAAACCCAATCCATAGTTTACTTATTATTCCCCTGGATAAAATTCAAACACAGCTTAGAGCCTACAGGTGTCAGCTCCAGATCCCAGCTCTCTCTTCCATTTATGTCCCGCCCATCTCTTTCCACATCAATGTGTTCACAACATGCATCCTTTTGAAGATTCAACAAACAGTCTTCTCAAGCACCTAAAATGTGTTCTAGGCACACAAGGATAAAGCAACAAAAACATATGGTTCTAACAAAGGAAGAGAGGCAAAGAACAAACTAAATGTTAAGATATTGCATATGAGATGGTAGATGCTATGGCGCAAAGTACTGCAAGGAAGGTGGATCGGGAGTAAGGAAGGGAAGTAAAACCTACACTGGGCCGGTCAATGGGGGGGCCTCTGAACAGAGACCTGAAGAACAGGAGTGTCGGAGCCACATGGAGACCTGGGGAAACGGTGCTCCAAACAGAGGGCACAGCATGTGCAAATGCCCTGAGACCCGAATGAGGCGGGCGAGTTTGAAGCACAAAAGAGAGGGAAGTATGGCTGAAGCTGACTGAGCCATAGGAGAGAAGGAGAGACAGGTGATGAGGGCAGACCATCCCAGCCCAGGAAACCATGTTGAGGTCCTTGACTTGTGTGCTCTGAGAGGTGGGGGATGTTATGGGCATTGGAGCAGAGGGGTGAAGGGAACTGACTTCTATCTTAATGATCACTAGCTGCTGTGCTGAAAGCAGACTGAAGGGAGCAAGACCAGAAGCAGGGAGGGCAGGTAGGTGGCCAGGTGTGAGGAGGTGACAGCTTGGACTAGCTGGTAGTTGTGGGAGTGGTAAGGAGTGGTCAGATTCTGGATATGTTTTTTTTTTTTAAGCTCTTTATTGGAATATAATTGCTTTACACTGTTGTGCCAGTTTTTGATGTACAACAAAGTGAAACAGCTGTATTTATACATATATCTCCATATCCTCTCCCTCCCACGACTCCTTCCCACCCTCTCTATCCCAGTCCTCTAAGTTATCACCCATCATCAAGCTGATCTCCCTGTGCTATGCAGCAGCTTCCCACGAGCTATCTATTTTACATTTGGTAGTGTATATATGTCAGTACTACTCTCTCACTTCGTCCAGGCCTCCCCTTCACCCTCCCACCCCCACCCCCGCCCTGTGTCCTCAAGTCCATTCTCTACATCTGCCTCTTTATTCTTGCCCTGTCACTGGGTTCATCTGTACCGTTGCTTTTTTTTTTTTTTTTTTTTTTTTTTTAGATTTCATATATATGAGTTAGCGTACGGTATTTGTTTTTCTCTTTCTGGCTTACTTGGCTCTGTATGACAGTCTCTAGGTCCATCCACCTCACTAAAAATAACTCAGTTTCATTCCTTCTTATGGCTTCTGGGTATGTTTTGAGAGTACAGCTGAAAGGATTGATCATGTGCTGTGAGATAAAGAATGGAGTCAAGATGACTTGAAGATGTTGACCTGCCTCATTGAGTTGTTATAAGAAAAAGAGACCTGGCATGGGTGAGTACCCAAAAAATGTCAATGTTGGCATTACGACCATGATTTGATTTGCACAAAAACTTGATTATCTCTTTAGCTGATCCACAGCAAGGTAGAAAAAGTAATTAAGGAGAGACATTCCTAGGAGACAACTGATTGGAAGGAAGAGAAATGCCTGTTAGGAATAGAAGGTTGAACAAATTCATTAAGAGGGGACGTGAAAAGTCACAAAAGCCACAGGCACTCAAAGCCGGTCAGTGGGGAGACCCATGTTCCAGCATGCCTCAGTTAGTCCCTGCGAATTGTCTTAGAAAAGTTCATTTTCTTAATGCCAGTGAGTCATCCAGAAGATCAAAGTACATTTATTGTATTATGCTTGAGAGATCAGTAAAGCGTGTAACTCATTATAGGAAAACTTCCATCTGAAATATTTAAAATAAAATAGTTGGCACTTAAAAGGAAGTTTCCTCAGATACCTGGGGGAAAAATGGCTTGAGATTCTAGGAAGCTGAATTTTGGTATAAGAGTGGAAATTCACCTACATGTAAAATCTGAAAGATGCATTCACGTCTATTACTTCCTTTGATGCTCACAGAAGCCCTAGGAGATAGATAATTAACCCTAACTTCATGGGTATGATCTTTACTGGTTCAGAAATATGAAGTCAAGGCAGAATGGATCAAGAGCCAATGCGGGGGATACAGGAAAAGGACACTTCCTGGTCAGTTGCTGGTCACTGGCCCGAGCTCTCCCAGTGTCCGTGTGCTTAGGGGAGTTGCCCACAGCGGCAAGATGAAGACCTAGAAGTGAAATCCAGTTCTGCCACTAATACCTGTGTAACCCACTGTAATCTAAATAAGGGACAGCCAAACATTTTCATTTACATTCCAACTCTAATTAATCCATGACGGTTTCCAGGAGTCCTGTGTTGAGGGGATTCCATGATGAGACAGACTCAGGTGGAAAGAGACATGAACTGGATTAGCAGCGTCTGCCAAGAGCAGTGTCTGGGCAACAGGCAGGCATTGGGTTCTGTGACCTATAAATTCCCTTCCGAATCTCATATCAGATGATTCCATCTAAACAGAAAAGTCTGGACCTGAATAAAGAAGAAATGGAAATTCACAAATAGGGCAGTCTTTCCATATGTTAATCTGCTTTTCAAAACACAGAGAGCCTCCAGCAGAGGCTTTTTGTGTCATAACAACATTTTCAAATATTTATACTTCATGTTTTTAGAATATCCGCATTCTCAGAAGTTCAAGGGAATATACTTTACTTAGACTTTTGTATATTTTCCAATTGCCAGTTGCAAAAATTTTATCTTAACCTATAGCCAACAGGCCTTTGCTCATATTTCCAGAATGTGTGTTACTGTTAACAGTGGAAGCCGTTTTATTGCCTGATCAGTTATTCTACAAATCCTAATTTATTAAAGATATGACATTTTCCAGGCAAACAAAACCTTGGCCTAAAAGGAATCTACAGTAGAGGCAGCGATGTAATCCCTACACTCATCTCTACCAAGAATAATTTTCACAGCGAACAACTTATGTAATTTAGGGGATGGTGGTTTCTATGGCTTCATTGTGATGTCTCATTTTAGATCAAGGCTATAATAAACATTACTGATGTGTCTGTATAACAAAGGTCATCACACAGAAAGGGCTAACCACAGCTTCTTTGACTCTAATTAATGTCAGAAATCCTCTAAGATTTATTGTTCCAAACAATAGCCTCAGAGGAGTTACCTTTTTTGAGCCACAATATACGCCCAGGTACATTTTATCCCCTACTTAATTTAACAGGCATACCATTTACAGAAGGTGTTTGGTTTTTTAATCTTGGTATTAAAGATAAGGAAGTAAATGTAAGGTCACTGACTCAACAAATATTTCTTGGGCACATATTAGATGTCAGAGGCCAATTATATAACAGGTTCTATAACTAGCATGTGGCAGAGCCCAGATTGGAACTTGGCAGTTTGATCCCAGTTACCTGACCTCTCCTCTACCCCGGCATCCTCACACTGTGTTCTGATCTATCCCACCTACATCAGTCATCCAGGGTGTTTGCAATAACACATCCTTGGCCTCACTCAGATTTACTGAGACAGAATCTGACTGAGGAGTTTGAGAACCTGTCCTTTGACCAAGCGGTTCTGTGGATTCTACATACAGTAGCATTAAGAGTAACTGCTTTTAATTATATCTTACCCCTAAAATACTTTAAGCAGGAAGAGGGTAGGTACCATGGCTGATTGATGGTAGGCATTCAATAAATACTTGTTGGGTCACTGTATAACTATGGCTGCCCGTAACACACGGTTTAATGACGTCAGGAGAACTTTAGAAAATGAACAAAATTTTCCTCATTAAATATGGAACAACTTTTTAAAAAATAAAATTAAAAAACAGAGCAAAATTCTTGTGCTGGTTTCCAAATAAACAGCATATTCACACAAGTATCTGATTCAGTCTCCAAAAAATGTCTTGTCAGTGGGAAAAGGTAATAAAAATTGCTGCTATAAATGAAATGGCTAAAATACTGAATAAACGGCCAAATATTTTCTTTTAAAACCAGAAGATCAAAGCTGCGCAGTAAGCTGAAAAGTCACACATCTCACTCGCCATCTGATATTTGAGTCCTCTGTGCCTTGTTTGCAGCACTTCCAGAGCTGGAGAGCTCACCGCCAGCAAGGGCTTCCCACTTAACATCTATGTCCTTAGAGCATTACCGTGAAACTCTACTCAGTAGTCCAGTGTCTATACTTGAACACGGCAATCCACTGCCCCTGCACCTTTCCACTTCTTATGCGATGAGAATCAACATGCGTGACGTAGCTACGAGCTAGGTGCCGTGCTCTCCGTTTTATGTACATCATCTCCTTCAACCTTCACAAAACCCACAAGAAATGATTGCTAAATGTATTAATTTCTTTAAGGTAATGTTCATAATTACTATTGCTTTCCTAGACTCTCAGTTTGGCAATGCATCGAGCTAACATATAACACTAATAAAGTACATATGAAGACACAGAAAAAGGGGAAATTCCTAAACATCTTTGAAAACCAAAGATAGCAGTCAACTATTTAAAGAAGACTTATAGAATTTTTATTAATATCAAATGAGACTTGATATCATGATTGGCACCTAAGTGTGTATCTCCATAAAAAGCAGAGAATGAAGCCACCGGAAGGCAGGCAGGTAATTAGAAAAGGAGGAAAAGAGAGGACCATGCCTCAGGACTATTGTGTATCACCTTCTGATAGTAAAGCAAACAAAAGGGAGGTTATAAGTGGAGATAAATACCACGTTTAGATCGTCCTCTTTAAAAAAAAATTACCAAACATTCAAAAACCAGTATGAAAAGAATACTCAAGAAGAAGATCATGGAAGGAGGAGGAGCCTATACACTGGAGGAGAAGCATGTCTCTAAAAGTCATTTACTATAAGAAATAAAAGAAAACATTAAATTCATGGAGTTTGTAAACATCACCACATATTATTCTGTATCCTCCCTCCTAGCCCTTTGGTGGTGCTTTTCCGTATGAAACTCTGGGCTAGCCTTGGACTTAACTTTGGCCGAGACTTTAGCAAATGTGATGCAAATTAAGTCTTGAAAAGTATTTGGGCACTAACGCTTGTCCTCTCTTGCTGCTCCGTGGAAGCTTGGGACTGCCATTGTGCAGGAGGCTGAGCTAGGAACTGCCGGATGTAAGATCACATGTCTCAGCTGAGGCCATCTACACCAGCAAGCCTGCCAACTGCCAGACAGATGAGTGAGGCAATCCTAGACCATCCACACCCAGCCAAGCCAGCCCAGAGCAGAAAAACCACCCAACTAATCTTCAGAAGAGTGAAAAGTAGTAAATACGTTGTTATAAGTCACTAACTTTTGTGCTGTTTATTTTTTAATGTAGCAAAAGCTAATTGATAACGTTTGCTTGGTTTCATCAATAATATGAAAAAGATGACAGTCTTTAAAAAGAAAAACAAGAAAGCATAAAGAAGAACACTAGAAAAGATGAAAAAGGCAGTTGACTTCAAGCAGGAAATACTGCAATAAGAGTAAAAATACAATAACAATTAAAATCAGTATTGCAAGGCAGTAAAATAGAAATAACACTGCAAGAAAAACAATGTCAAGCACAAGCTATAGATTTAATCTCAGAATAGACAGGAAAAGAAATAAGAAATTAACATAATGGAAATGTGATATGTAAGAAAAAGTTCTAAAGCATGAGTAGTGCTAATTACAGAAGAAACAAGAAGAAACAACCACAGAGTTGGAAAAGGAGAGGAGGAGGAGGAGGAAGAGGAGGAAGAGGAGGAGCAGTGGGGGGAGGGGAGGAAGGGAGGTGGAAAGACTGGAGGGGGAGAAGAAAACCTTCCAGAGTCCAGATCAATAAGGCACACTGCATTCCAGGGAACATGAATGCAGGGAACACACAGAAATATAGCTTTGCACTTTATAAATTACAAGTTGCCCCAAATAGTTTTTTCACAAACAATCTGGAAGAAGAGAAGTAAGAGGAATGCCAGGGACACAGGTATGGAAGGAAGAGAGAAAAAAAAGAGTCTATCGTTCTCTGTAATGGCCATTATGGGAAAAGAATCTAAAAGAGAGTGGATTATGTATATGTATAACTGAATCACTTTGCTATACAGTAGGAACATTTTAAATAAACTATACTCCAATAAAAATTTTTAAAAATAAATAAAATAAAATCTATTTTTAAAATCCCTAACAAAAAAGATGCAAAATAAAAATTTTTAAAGTCTAAAAAAATCCATTAAATTGAACCTCAAAAAAAATAGTCTATCATTGACAGTGTCCCTACTGTGTGCCTGTCCTTACTGTTCTAAATGCTTTATAGACCCTTTTTTTCCATTTGATCATTTTTTTAAATCATTAAACAACTTCATACATCACCACCACCACCACCACTTGAATATAAAACACAGAAAGTGCAAGATAATTACAAGTATTTTAAATATTAAAAATGAGAATACTATAATGTGTTCAAAATTAGACACAGGTAAAAATCATAATTTTGAATACTTTATTTTCAACAGTAAGCTAAGAAAACACTTTCATTTAAAAAATAACAAGAACACAATAATGTGTTAAAATAAATATTAAAGAATAAGAAAATTAAAAGTTTATAAATTAATTTTAGAAAAAAATAAATTTAAAAAGATGCTAAACAGAGGACAAAGATTTTCGACTAAGGGTTAGCCCTCAGACATTGCTGATGGAAATAGAAAATGGTTCGACCTCTTGGAAAAAGGGCTTGACATTTCCTCAAGAAGCTAAATATATACTTACAAAAAATACAAACAACCCAAATGTCCATTAACCGGTGAATGGATAAACATAAGTGATATATCCACAGGATGGGTTAGTAGCGGCAATAAGAAGGAAAGAAGTACCCGAAACAAGCTGCAATACTGATGAACCTTGAAACACTGTATTATGTGAAGTAAGCCAGACACAAAAAGATACATAGTGTGACTTAATTTATAGAAGATGTCCAGAAGAGGCAAATCTGTAGAGAGAGAAAGTAGATTAGTGGTTCCAGGATCTGATGGGAGGGGGAAGTTGGGGGAGGAACGGTGAACTGGTACAGCGTTTCTTTGAGGAATGGTAAACATGCTCTAAAATTAGACACTGGTGATGGCTGCGCAACAAAACCACCGCATTATACATTTTTAAAGGATGAATTTTATGGTACATGAATTATATCTCAATAAAGCCATCATTTGTAAGTCAATTAGCATATAACTGACTGAGTTAGACAACAGTACCAATGAAACAGAGCACATAGATCAGAAACAGAACTTCATACAAATAAGAATTAATATATGATAAGGGAAGAACAGCAAATAAATAAACAGGGAGGAATAGATTATTCAGGACATGGTGTAAAAAATGGCTTTTGCTAAAAAAAATACATCAGATTTAGATTCTCACCACTGTACAGCAAAATAAATCCTGTTAAGATTAATGATTTGTATGTATAAAGAAACTAGGTACAAACATACAGTATTTATTGCTCTACAGAAGAGGATAGACTTTCTCAGCACAAAAGCAACAGAAGCCACAAATTAGAACACCAAAAAGCATGCTATCTTACAATATAAATAAATATCTGAAGTGAAATACCTACAAAATTTTAAAGACAGCAATAAAACTCAACAAAATGTACCTAATAACTTCTTCACACTAGGGTTTAACATTTTTATTTAAAGAATTCACTTAAAATGGATGAATCCTTAATTGAAAAATGAATAAATCATATTAACATACAGAAAAAAATCAAATAGCTAATGAATGTTCAATTTTATAAATAATAACAAAATATGAGGGCATTTTTCCACCTATCCAACTGGAAAATACTTACAAATTAGTGCTGCTGGGGAAAGAAGTGATGAGTTAGAAATTCGGGTGGAAGTACAGATCAGTACAGAAGCAGTTGTGCAATATGTAACAAGTTCTTAAAAATTCTAACAGCCAGGTAAACATATAGCAATATTTGAAATAAATTTACTACAATAAAATTTAAGCTTTAAAAGAATTCATTATCTCATAAAAGTACTTCTAGGAAGCTATCTTAAGAAAAAAATCAGACCCATTTACTACCTTCCTTTAAAAGGAGTGATCAGAAGTGATGGAAAGAACAAAGGGACCATTTTAAAGCCGACAAGGGAAAAAAAAAGAATTCTTATCAGAAAAAAATCAGATATGTGAAAAATGATCCATGCATATTATATTCATCCATGGGATAAATGTTTATTGAACACATACCATGTGCCCAGGTCTATTCTAGGTAATAAGGATTATACTGGAGAAAAAAACAAACATAAATCTCTGACACTGTATCCACTATATACTAGACAGACAATAAGTACAATGTGCTATATTGCATGGTGAAGAGTGCACTGGAGCAGCTGAAGAGAGTTCTCGTTCACCAAGATGTTCTGAAGTTCCTTCTCTATTGTGGATGTCCTTGGGTGGGCATTAAAGAGAGGTACAAAGACCCTCGCACCTAGAATATACTAACTAAACTCCCACCACCAGCCTCCTCCCCAGGTTTCCATCCAGCCCTTGGGGCTGGCCCTGAGTCAGAGTGTACTTCTTAGCTCAGCTCTCCTTTCCCTCCACCCAGCTGAAACCACCAAGCGCGCTGCCAGCGCTCTGCACCCTTCCATTGCCCTTGTCATCCCAGGGCCCCCGTGAGTGGGGCTGCAGTATGGTTCACACCCTCATCTTTCATGTTGACCCATCTACTAACCAGGTCCGAGTGCTCTTCCTCCTCAGTCACTAACTGTAGGGAATTGAAAAGACACTGCAGATCCCATCCTGCAGCATACGCTTCCTCTGGTCCATGGTCACAAGTTTTGGGGGGAACTTTCAGAGGAACTGTTACTATATTTGCTTTCTGCCGTCTTTCAGGTCTCTTCCATGAGGGGACTCAATCCCCTCTTCAAACGCGGGACTCTGGGCTTGAGAACTGCCTCAGATCTAGAAACTGAGTGACAGACCACAAGTTGTCCACGGTGATGGCTAGCTTCAGCTCGCTCTTCACCAGCTCTTACATTTTTTTTCCAGTTACACAGTCAAGCTACGTATCCGTTGGCTACCTGCTCATCTCTATGGCCCCTTAGATCACCTGGATCCATTAGCCATTGCTATAGATCCTGTAAGTCCAAGGCACCCTGGTTGTCCCTCTGGCCTTGCTGTCTCCTTATAGTAATTACGGCTGCCTGATTCTGGTAGTAAAGTGTGGACGCCTGACTCCGCTAGCTGGAACCTATCATGTCCATTTCGAGGGTACCATCTGCTTCTGTCAACCCTGGCCCATAAAAGCCACTGAGCTTTTCAAAGAGTCCATTCCCCCCTGTCCCCCCACCCCCACCCCCCAGCAGTGTATTCCTCATTGACTAAGTGAAGGGCATGTCCTGCATACCCTCCCAGGGAACATAATCATGTAGTGTACCCTCTGGTCTCACATAATAAATCCAGTCTATGCTTCACATCTCTCTCAGACTGCTGACCTCTTCCTCATTTCTCTGCTAAGGTTGTTCTGGCACCACCATCTCATTAAGCCATCAATTTTTCCAAGCCTCAGGGAGTCATCCCAAGAGATTAGGATTGGCTCCAAGGTGTCCTTGCCAGGACATTAAATCTTGAATCACAGAACGCCCTCGTATCAATAAATTTCCTCCTAGCCAGCTGTACAGTGTAGATCCTCTAGTCTGCATCGTTCTAGTTCAAGTCTGTGCATATTATCCAGATCCTGTAATAATTTCAGTACCTAAGCTATTTCCTCCAAGAGCAAAGGAAATGAAAAAGGGAAAATGGAGTCATTTCTAAAGGAAGATCCAAGGAAGACTTCATAGAGATGATACTAGATCTGAGTGTCAGGAGCTGAGGAGAGTTTCAGAGAGTCACTGAAGGAGGAGCCTGTGAGCTAAACAAGGATGCTCCCAGGCACACACATTCACTAGTGCTCATCCCGGCCCCACGCTGAGAGGATAACTGATACAAACATCTCATTTAAAAGACTGTGGTTTGGAAGCACAGTTACTCATTCGGATACCAAGGTTGAGATCATCTTAACGATGGAGTCTACAGAGTAGACCCTGTGGGAAGGCTGAAATTCCATCTGCATGTGGGTGTCAAGTTTAGTGGAGTAATTGATGCTCTACCTCATCGACCACTGAGGATGGAGTGTCTGATTGACGCCACCTGCCAGTCAGACTGGTTGCCATTTTTTATTGCCACTGTGTTCCATACATTTTCCACGTATTTCTCATGCAGTTTCCCCATTTTAGAGTTGAGGAAGTTGAGTTTAGAGAGGTTCAACTGTGTCTCCAAGCTGTCCCAGCCAGTAAGTGACAAAGCTGGAATTCAGACCCCGGGCTTCTTTGGGTGAGTCAGCTGCAAACATGACACTTCATCACGTCTGACATGGAGATCAAACAGGCTAACTTAAGGGCTGAAGCTCTCCAGGATTTGCATCTGTGTGGCTTTCTGTCTAATATCTGCCCAGGTAACTTCTCTGGATTTTTGCAAGATAATAATAATAACATACATGCAAGGGCATTGTCAATGATGACAATATACAACAAAACATAAGGAGTTTGCTGTAGTTTTTATTAGTACTCACATTACTTTGTTTTATTTTTATTGTTATCAGCATCTTATTTAATTTAAAATCATAGTAGGCGGAAGGATTATTAGCAAGGCAAGGAATGCAACCCCTCATGGTGCTTTTTTCTTTTCTACTTGGGATTATAAATTAAATGTGTGAGAAAACTAACCTTTACTCCAGAGGAGAGATGATTTAACGTTAAATGACACCAACCCAGGTAGAAAACATTCCCGATGAAATAAGAACTCCAAGAGTGATTTAATGCTTGGAGATGTTCAAGTGGGAGAAAATCACCCCACGAGGCAATTAATTCTGGATAACATGACCAATGGGTTTCTGAACCTTGAAGAGCGAAGGTGAGGAAGGTCTGTAAAATCTACAGGGAGCCATCCAAGAGGATCACGGTTTGTAATCAAAACATCCAGAGAGGGAGGGAGAGACACATGGCATCTGGCAGAGAAGAATTATCTATCCAGATATTTATTCCACCTTGACACCAAGCATCTGGAGGGAGCATCCAAGCATCTGGCTGAAGCTGTGTTTACTGTGCGCTGGGGTGCACGCGTGTGTGTGTGCGCGCGCGAGTGTGTGCATGCGTGTAAGGGAGAGACCGTACAAAATGGAATAAATCAAACAAACACCTGCAGAAAAGACAGAAAGACCGAGGCAGGAGAGAGTAGTTGTAAGCCCTCAGTTCTTTGAAATCAGACACAGGTGTATTTAAATCCCGTCTCTGACACTTACTGTGTGTGCCTCAGAAATTTTCTTAAGCTTCCCAAGCTTCAGTTTCCCGTCATGGAAAATGGGAATCATAACCCAGAGGGTTGCTGTGGGGATTGTGTGAGTAAATGTACGTAATGTGCCAGCTAGTGAATGAGTAATTCGTCAACCCTGTCCATGATTACAGCCACTGTTATTGTTGCCCGTCTGCTGTGTGAGCTTTGTGGAAGGATAATAAAGGGAAAACCAGATGGGCTGAATTTTCCTCTTTTTAACCAGACATGTACATCTCTAATAAAGCAGCTGGGACTTCAAACCATCAGGAAAGGGAAAGATTGGGTCACATTCAAAGAACACCTTTTGAATTATTTTGAAGCAAGTTCTTCACAAATCATAAGGTTCTTGCAAAGTGTGCTCAGCATCACTTGGGAACTTGTTAGAAATGCATGATCGCGGGTCCCACCCCAGAGTCTACTAAATCAGAGTCTGCATCTTAACAAGATCCCCACGTGATCCGTAAGCACAAGAAAGTTCAAGGAGCACTGAGCTCGGACAGGGTCTGCATTTGTCTACAATCCCATCAAATCCTCTAATGAATGGAAAGGAAAGGTCCATTTAGCCAAGCAGCCCATCCATTCAGTCAGACCTGATCAGTTTATGCTCCGACAAGGAAGGAGCAGAGCTGACCAGCTTAGGTGGAGCAATGCCCAACGCAATCAGCCTAAATAGGAAGCAGATGCTGTATGTGAAGGGCCGTCCAAAAATACTCTAAATAAGACAGTCCCTTGCCCCCATGAACTTTACAACCTATGGGGATAACAGAGGAGTAGACTGCTGAGTCAAATTGCTAGATGAGTAACAAGCAGAGGAGGCGATTTTGTGAGTTGAAAAATCAGAGCAGCCTTCTTGGAGAATGTAGCAGTTTCAGTGGACAGCTGATGAATGAAGCAGGATTTCAACAGGTGAGGAAGGAAAGGAAGATGCCATTTGTGTAGAGGGGATCCATGGGGTGGGAGAGCAGAAAAGTGCCTGATGTGTTCAGGTGCAGGAATGGACACAATGAGAGTTAAAGCTTGAATGGCTGGATCACAGAGTCTTGAAAGCTGAATCAGGTGTCCCAGCTTCCACATCAAGGTGGAGAAAAGCAAAATGTTAAGGAATTTTGCCTTAAACAGGGAACCTTCCTGAACGTGTTTTTAGGCCACAAGTGATATCTATCTATGCAAAAGTGCATAAACGATAGAGTGAAGCTCCCTGTGACTAGAGACAGGACAATTCTATGTATTCTGGCCTTGATTTGTCATGCATCGTATCAGAGTCAGACCCCCACTGGTCCTCACTTAGGAATACAAGGAAACCACCTCTCTTTTGGGGGATTTCTAGACTTACTCAGACTCATTCACTATGCACTATAATTTATTTACTCTTCTACAGTGCGGAGTTATTGCTGGACAGCAGCTGCTCCTTCTGGCCCCCCATTTTCCAGCCTCTCCACCATAAGACTAATTCTCACCAAGAAGAGTGGGAGCAGAAGCAGTGTATTTATGCCCAGGCCAGAGCTTTGAAGAAGTGGCCGTGTCTTCACTCTTGTCCTTTTCTACAAGCTTGATGCAGATGACTGTGAAACCCTAGGGGATGGTAGAGCCTGGGACCCGAGTCTCCACATCAAATAAAGCTAACTACCAGCTAGGAACATCCACATTGCACTGATACTTACAAAAAAACAAGAAATATGCTTCTATTGTATCTAAGCCACTACAGGTTTTGGGGTCTATATGTTATAGCAGCTAGCATTATGCTAATACAGACCTCACAGGAGCAACTAATAGAATCAGAGAAAAGATAGATAAGAAGTTGCTTTATAAATTATAATGTCCAGAATAATACTTTTGCTGCATTAAATATTTAACAAATATTGATGGAGCAGCTAAATGACACTAAGCATATACTTGGTTCCAAGTAACCAGTGATAACAGGACAGACACGCTCTCTCTCTCCCAGATTAGCATTCATCCACTACCCACCAGTGCCGGCTGGAGCATAAGAATCACACCATCTGTCTTTCAGCAGAGGAAATAATGCATCCTCTCCTCATTTATCCATCCAATGGGACAAAAGCCAGGCAAAATTAGAGGCTCTCTCATCGAATGGCTTTCACTGAGTTCCTATCTGTATTTACTTTTTTTTTTTTTAATTCCTTTTTTTTTATTGGGGTATAGTTGTTTTACAATGTTGTGTTAGTTTCTACAGTGATGTGGAGTTCCTTGTGCTATACAGCAGGTTCTTATTAATTATCTATTTTATACACACTAGTGTATATATGTCAATCCTAATCTCCCAATTCATCCCACCCCCAACCCCTCTTTTCCCCCTTGGTGTCCATACATTTGTTTTCTACATCTGTGTCTCTATTTCTTCTAAATACCAAAGCTTGCTTTGTTGCAGATAAGATTTAACACAGCTTACAAGATAGCTTAATTTAAAAATAAAAATGGAGAAGTAAAAATAGAATGGGATATGAAATGGAGCCATGATTAGAGCTAAATGTGCAGTCACTAATGACTTACACACTTGCTACAAATTTAGCTCTAGGCTTCCTGGAAGCCAGATCAAAATGTGATCATCTTTAGTTGTATGATATCTGTAATTAACTATTTAGTGTCTGTATTCCCCATTGACTGCAGGCTTCATGGAGGACAAAGTCTGTCTTTTACTTACTGTTGTACCCACATGATGTAGCCTAGCTCCTGGTCCACAGAAATCCCCAATAACCTTATCATCAGGTAAAAGCAGACGAAGCCTGAGGTCCAGTCGATCTTAGCACTGAGCAAAGAGGCACATCCCCCAGATCCTCAGGAAGATGAGCCACTGTGGTGATGAACAGCATCCTCATCACAGGCTCACAGTGGACTCCATGGCAAGTGACCTGTGGCTGGTCCACATCTCCCAAACCACAGGTGTTGATGGCATCAGACCAAAGCAAAACACAGAAAATGCAAATTCTGTAGGGAATCCAGTATCCTGTGGTCTCAAACCCCCAATTTCTGCTGATTTGATATGGTTCAGGGGGGATTGTTGGTGACCCGGAGGAGCAGAAGGACACATGACTTCTTAAGAACCCTCTCAACACTATCTCCCTCATGGTATTTTAGATCCCATCAACGAGGCAACTCTGACTTCATGTCTTTGGCATATATAGGTCATTATAAGAAACCATTTTCTGAAGCTAGAATCTCCAATTTCTATGTGGAAATTGAAACATACTGTCTACTCTGTCACTTCGGGGTTCCAATATGAAGATGTAATTAGTTGGATCAAAGTGACATATAAATGTCACTTTTGCTACAGAATCAGAGAAACCTTTAGGTTTCTTCTTATCCTTTAGGTTCTTATGCTGACATGTTTCCCTTTTTTGCTTAGGCCCCTGATTCCAGAAGCTGAATTGGCAAGACCATAAGCACACTCCCAGCTAGTCAGAAAGGTGCCCAGTGTGGGTGGCAGAGGAAAAGGGGCCAGCAGGGGCAGCAGAGACAAGGCACTGAATGGAGGCAGATTTACAAACCCAGGCCACCGTGGGGACAGCACAGGGTCCCCGAGCACGTTCCCAAGAACGCCCCAGAGTGAAAAAGCTGGGCTGGTGGTGAGCAGGAGCCAGTGGCCTCTTGCACAACTCCACAGTACTACCTGCATTGACTGCCTTGCGTTCAACATGATGGCGCCCCCTGAAGTTGTGCTGTGCACCTGACCTGCAGCGTGTGAGAGGGCTCACCCACAGTAACAAGAACCAACACGTACTGAGTGCTTTGAATGTGCCGGGCACTGTGCTAAGGACTTTATAAGTATTAGCTCGTGAGGCTCTCACAACAGCATTGTAAGTGGACACTGCTGTCATTCCTGTTTTACAAAACGGGGGGTTGAGACTTAGAGAGATTAAGGACTTATCCAAAATCATTCAGCTAGCAAATGATGAAACTAGAATTTGCATCCAGTCTGACTTCACTGCTTCTGCTCTTAACCACTCTATTATTACTGCCTTCCTAAGAGTCGATAAAAGTAACCTTACTTTTCAAGATGATGTAAACAACAGCTTTTGAATTCTGCCCTAGCAACTGAGGACCCATTCCTAAACTTCACATGCTGATTCTACTACTTTGTCTAAGGAGACGTCTTCAGATTATAGTGCAGAGGCCGGTGAGCACATGCACACACACGTCCTGGAGGGACATTAACGCAGAGAGACGTTCAGGGTCTGGCCCTGCAAAGCACTCCCAGCACAGCGGGATGGATGCAGCCTCTAATAGAGAGCTCTGCAGCAGTAACCTAGGCATTTATTATTAAGTTCCACTGGCTAAATTCTCTCTTCTGATGCTAGCAGATGACTCCTATTCTCCGTAACGAGAGCTGGGTGAATATGTTCAAGGACGGAGCAGAGCCGGGGCTGCATTTTGAAGGCATGAAGTCGGGGAGCAGGGGAAAAGATGGCTTGTGACACATCATTCAGAGAGGACCCGTCAGGGCAGAATGACCCCTGCTTAGCAGCCAGGGCACCCGTAACCAGGAGACACCTGTCTGCAACGTGAAGAGGGACGGACATCTTCACAGAGAGAAGACACACCCAGTGATGTGTTCTCAGCAAGTTTTCCGGGCATCCATCCTCCAGATGCTTCCTACTTCCTCCGAGATAAATCAGCCTGGAAAGATGTGGCTTCATCCATTTCATCCTTTTATTTTTTTTTTGAGGACTTTATTTTATTTACTTTTATTTATTGGCTGTGTTAGGTCTTTGTTGCTGTGAGTGAGCTTTCTGTAATTGCAGAGAGCAGGGGCTACTCTTCATTGTGGTGTGAGGGCTCCTCATTGTGATGGCTTCTCTTGTTGCAGGGTACAGGCTCTAGGTGCACAGGCTTCAATAGTTGTGACATGTGGGTTCAGTAGTTGTGGCTCGTGGGCTCTAGAGCACAGGCTTAGTATTTGTGGCACACAGGCTTCGTTGCTTCGCGACATGTGGGATCTTCTGGTCCAGGGATTGAACCCGTGTCCCCTGCATTTTCAGGTGGATTCTTAACCACTGTGCTACCAAGGAAGCCCCTGAGGACTTTATTTTAGATCACCTTGTTCTTCAACTGACACTTCAATCCTCTAAATGTTGATTTCACTTTTTAGTCTGTTTGGAGCCTGGTTTGGTTTAGTGGTGTGTTTTCCCTTCCGTCTGTCGACTTAAAGAAGATCACATGACTTAAGAGTTGTGAGCTTAAGTTTTATTCAGGGGCCTGCTGAAGACTATAGCCCGGGAGACAGCCATAGTTAGCTCTGAGGAGCTGCTCCAAAGAGGTAGGGAGAGAAGCCAGTTTATATATGATATTTGGTTTGGGAATTCATGTAGTCAAGCATACATGTTGGTAAAAGATTACTGGTAATCATAAAGAACAAGTATTCCAAGTTAATGATTTTAGTGCTTTCCTATGAATGGGAAGATTCAGGAATCTGGGGTCATTGACCTTCTTCCTGGGATATGCATCTAACTATCTCAGGGCTCATTTATCCAAAGCACAGTGTCTCATCCTGTTTTTCATCCTAAATTTCTCTCAGGATGCACTGTCAGTGGGTGACCGCAGTGGGTTGTGACTTAACCCTTGTAGGACTGGGGGGAGAACGATGCTCTTTGTTCTACTTTTTCAGCCTTTCCTCCCTCCCTCCCTCCCTTTTTTCCTTCTCTCTTTCTCTTCCTCTTCTCTCTTTTTCTTTATTTTTCTCTTCAGATATCTAGAGCTCTGCAGACTGAACAAAGTTTAGGATGATCTGCCTTCATTGTGCAGGAGCTCTATACATACAAACAAGAGCAGATAAGCAAATGAGTGGATACAATCCAACCATCTGCATCTTTGCTTGTCCCCAGCCTCAGCTCCTCTCGCATTCTTGTCCCTCTGGGTACCAGCCCCCCTACACTATTCCAGATCCTGAAGCATACTGGTCTCACCTCAAGGGCCACACTTGAGCTGGTCCCTCTGCCTAGAGCAGGGCAGGTGGAGGCGGCAGAGTGGCACTGTGGTCGAGCTGAGAATTAATCACTAATCTGGAGTCAACCATGTCTGCTTCCTGCCCCCAAGTCTCCTAATGTCTGAGGCCATTCACAGAAAAAACACAAGGATCCCTTTACCTGTTGGATCCCTAAGCTGTTGGATCAACCTAGAATATTATTTTAAAATGTCATAGTATTTATTTTTAAAGTTTCCCTCATTTCACTTTTATTTTGCTTACAATTTTGAATCTTTTTCCAAACAACTTTTAGGAGATATGAAGAACATTTCCTGTATTTAATGCATTCCTAATGCCTTTGTGTGTATGTGTAAATCATGGACAGCCAGACTATTCAAGTCCTCTTGGGGTCTTTCCCACACTGTAGCTTTGAAGCATTTTCCCCATCCAAGGGGCTAACAGGTAAGTGAAATAGTTGGTACAGATCTCAAGGTCTGGAGCAAAAAGTACCTAACACAATTTTGCAGTCTGTAGCAGGTTTCTGTCCATTTTCCTGAGATTTGGGGAAATTCCTAATAATAGTCCCCAAGTATCTCTAGGCCTTCAAATGTAGAAATGATAAGGGTACATTTTACAAAGTGCTTTTTCTTCACCTGAGTGGAGGAAACACTGTGGAGAGGGTAGTTTGTTAATGAGATTAGGGGAAAAGAACAGAAGGCAAAAAAAGGATGTAAGTAGGTGTGATAATAAAGCTGGTGGGAGAGGAAGAGATGGAGGGGAGACTTTCAGAAAGTTCTGGTGAAAGTAGTTCTGCTTTTGCCTTTGTTATAAAGTCCTTAAGAGAGGTTATTTGGGAGTCTGTATTTCATTCTGAGACCCCAGAATACCAATCAAAGACAGCCTGACATTGAATGGTTGGTATTTGCCTCTCTTTTGGAGTTCCTCTTAAATCTATTGTTTTTTGACATATTGAAAGGCTCCCAGAGTGACCACTGAATTCTAAATCTTTCTTAAGGAAATGCCGCCTTTTACCAAGACAGATGCAAGAATTAGCATTGTAGTGAGAGCACATGTAGGAAGCAGGAAATCTGCTACGTGGAGGCTTTGGTTTTGATGCAGAGGAGCCCATGACAAACAGAAAAAGTGGTCACTGTGGCTAATCAAAACGTGTGCTTATGAGTGGTGGCATGCACTCTCACTAAGCAGAGTCTAAGAAGGAGCCGCACTGATTTTATATCACAATTTGACAACACAAGAGACATCCTTAGGAAGGTTTTGGTGATGTAGTCAAAGTAAATGTTGACCAATTGCTTCTGCTTGAATGGGTCATTGGTCTAATAAACCATTGGTCATGGGTCTAATCAACCCATAACTGAAACCGAGCAGGACCCTGTGGGGCTCCTGGGCACAAAAGCCTTTCCGTGTCCCCCATTTTTTGTTTGTAGGAAATAGGCTTCATTCAGCCTCTATGACTTTCCTTGAGTTCTAAAGGGCAGGTTCAAACAGTTGCTAATCAGGGAAGGGAGGGGAAGCAGAGACAAGGAAGGAGCAGTCAGGAAACAATAGTGCAGCTTGGGGCAGGGTCCTGGTTCCCCCTTGAGGGATACACAAAACAATATCTTTGAGCTCTTCTGCAGAACTAAAACTCCCACCAAATGGAAGATGTTAACTACTTGATGAAGCACTCTTCATTCCAGAGAAGGTAACAGTTGTCCCATCACCATCACCAGAGGTCAGATGATCTCTGGACTGAAGGAATGTGGTCCTGCACACACCCTGATCCTTATCAGCAACCCAGCTCCTTGACTATAAAACTCCTCACTACCTCCCTGGGTTGAGACACACAGTTTTGAGGGCATTAGCCTGCTATGGCCCCCTTTGCCTGGCAAAGCAAGAAAGCTATTCTTTTCTGCTTCACCCAAAACTGTCTCTGAGATTTAATTCAGTGTTAGGGTACAGAGGCTGGATTCAGCTTCATAACCATTAATCAGCAGGGCTAGTGTGGACCACAGGATTAATGAGCTTATGCCTTCATTTGTAACTTATGGAGCTTTTCCTCGACTATTCAGCATATACCAGACAATTAAGGATAATGCAAAAACACATGGGCCAAGATGATTTATAAATAGAAAAATGAAAAGTGAAAGTATATAAAGCAATGGGAGAATAAAAGGAATAATGGAAGAACATTAACAAAAAGCTTTACCTCCCAACCAAAAAGTTATTTCCCTTAAATAAATACCTACTTGCTCACAAATCCAAGGACTGCATAGTAAATTCAGCAATGAGACCTCAATAAAACCCATTCGAGCTCAGATCACTGTTGAAAACGACTCACCTCCCAGAGAAGGTGGAGGATAATCAGGGTGGAATAAAAGCAGCTCGATGAGCATACCAGTTAATGCAAGGTTCAAACCACCATCAGAGTGCCTTCAATTGTGAAAGAAGAGACTGTCACTCACAATATCTGGGACAAAGAGGCTGGGTTTATTCCTTTCTAAGTAGGAAAGAACTATACTTGCAAATCACGGTCTCTCTGAACAAAGCAAAGAGTGTTAATTTTGCAGAGACTGGGGATCAGAGGGCTTTTCCAAAGAGGAGTATTTAGGGACTGGTTGGCCTTCAGAACCATGGTCGCTATAGTGTGGGTATGGCTGACGGACTTCCAGGATGCGAGTAGTGGAACTAAGGCCCATCTTGACTGGTGACGATACTCAAACACCCAGAACAACCAAAGCAATTCTGACCAAGACCAAAGTTGGAGGACTTTCACTTCCCACTTTGGAAACTTACTATAAAGCCAGTTATGAAGACAGCATGGGACTGGCACAAGGAGAAATCAAGGAAAGAAAATTCAGGGTCCACAAATAAATCCCTATGTTTATAGTCAACTGAATCAGATAAAGGTGCTGCTGGAGCCCAGAGAAGGCCATCCCAAAATGTGCTTCAAAGCCATATTGATTATTTCGAATCGAAGTTACTTAAGAAATGGCCAGTGCAAGACAGGCGTTCTAAACCTCCTTCCTGTCTCTCTGAAAGCAGGAAGTGAGTCGCTCATGTGAAAGGTGCTCTTCCTATATCTGGAGACAGAACACCTTTATCACCAAAGTTAGGGAATTCAGGCCAAAAAGCCTGTATAAACAAACCTTGTTATTTCTTTACTACTCCAAGCTGTTTAGATTCTTTACTAATTGGGCACCCAAAACTTTGGTTTCTTTGTCCTATCAATTCCCCACAAATTTATTCTTTCTTTGTCTAAAGAGCATGAAAGCTGTCTGCTTTGGCCACTTCTTAGGTCCCATTTCTATGGGTCCTTTCTAAGCATGAATTAAAATTTGGGTTTTTTTTTTTCTTCTTCTGTTAATCTGTCTTGTGGCAATTTTGTTTGTCCAGCCACAAGAACTCAAGGAGTGTATAGGCAGAAATCTCCAAGAAAATTCATTGGGGAAAAGATAGCCTGTTTGTCCCTGTGCTAGACAATTAGATGATCAATGCATAAAGGTGAACTTAGGACCTCACCTCACACAATACACAAGTATTAACTCAAAATGGATCATAGACTTAAGTGCTATAAACCTTTAAAAAAAAATTAGGGACAATCCTTGAGACTTGGGCTATGCAAAGATTTCTTAACTACAACACCAAAAGCATGGTCCACATAAGAAAAATATAGTATGTGTTAGATGTCATTACAATTTTAAACTTTTACACTTTAAAAGACATCCATAAAAAAATGAAAATACAAGAACAGACCAGGAGAAAATATTTTTTTAATTTATATCCAAGAAACAGCTTATA